>NW_027096913.1:30239-60000 GCF_019320115.1 Miscanthus floridulus
CTTGTCAGACTCGGCACGAGCCTGGCTCGAGCACCTTCCTCCCTCACAAATCCACGACTGGCGCGACTTGGTTAGGATCTTCGTTGGGAACTTCCAAGGCACGTACATGCGCCCTGGGAACTCCTGAGATCTTAAAAACTATCGCCAGAAACCTGACGAGTCTCTCCGAGACTTCATCCGACGCTTCTCCAAACAGTGCACCGAGTTGCCCAGCGTCGGTGACTCGGAGATCATCCAGGCTTTCCTCTCTGGCACCACCTGCTGAGACTTGGTTCGAGAGTTAGGTCAGAACGTGCCGCGCTCAGCTACCGTGCTCCTCGACATCGCAACCAACTTCGCCTCCGGTGAGGAGGCTATTGGAGCCATCTTCCCTGACAGCGATGCCAAGGGCAAGCAGAGGGACGAGGCCCCCGAGGCCTCGGCCTCCCACCTCCCCAAGAGAAAGAAGAAGGGGCGCCTAGGGAAGCAGGAGGTCCTAGGGGCCGATCTAGTCATGGCCACAAAACGCAAGAATCCCCAAGGACACAAAGGCCCTAGGCCTTTCGACGACATGCTTAAGAAACCCTACCCTTACCACCAAGGCCCGGTCAAGCATGCCCTCGAGGATTGCTCCATGCTGCGGTGTTACTACACCAGGCTTGGGCTCCCTGTCGACGACACCAAGCAGAAGGGCGCCGGCGATTGGGACAATGACAAGGACGATGGTTTCCCCGAGGTACGCAACGCCTTCATGATCTTCGACAGACCCTCGGCGTGCCTTACGGCGCGGCAGCGCAAGAGGGAACGCCGAGAAGTCTTCTCGATCAAGGTGGCCACCCCCCGGTACCTCGACTGGTCTTGGGAGGCGATCACCTTTGATCGAGATGACCACCCTAACCATGTCCCGAATCCCGAGCAGTACCCACTGGTCGTCGACCCGATCATCGATAACACCCGACTCTCCAAGGTGTTGATGGACGGAGGCAGCGGCCTCAATATCCTCTACGTCAATACCCTAGAGCTCTTGGAGATCGACCAGTCGAGGCTCCGAGGCGACATCGCACCCTTCCACGACATCGTGCCAGGGAAGCGCACGTGACCCCTTGGGCGCATCGACCTTCCCGTCTACTTCGGCACCCCCTCCAACTACCGCAAGGAAGTCCTTACCTTTGAGGTAGTCATGTTCGGGGGAGCCTACCACGCCATCCTAGGGTGGTCGTGCTACGCCAAGTTCATGGCAGTCCCCAACTATACCTACCTCAAGCTCAAGATGCTAGGCCCTAGCGGTATCATCACGATTGAGTCCATGTACGAACTTGCATACGACTGCGACGTTGAGTGCATCGAGCACGCCGAGGCTCTTGCGGAGGCCGAGACCCTCATCGCCCACCTCGACCAACTCAGTGGCGAGGCACCTGACTCCAAGCGTCACGCGGGGGCGTTCGAGCCTACGGAGGCCATCAAACTCATCCCGGTCGACCCTGCCTGCCCCGACGACCGAGCGCTGAGGATCAGCGCCACCCTCGACATCAAATAGGAAGCCATGCTTGTCGACTTTCTCCGTGCGAATGCCGACATATTCGCATGGAGTCCCTCGGACATGCCAGGCATACTGACGGAGGTCACCGAGCACACCCTAGACATCTGGGCTGGATCTAGACCGGCGAGGCAACGCCTGCGCCGCTTCGATGAGGAAAAGCGTAGGGCCATCGATGAGGAGATAAAGAAACTCTTGGCGGCCGGATTCATCAAAGAAGTGTCCCACCTAGAGTGGTTGGCTAACCCCGTGTTAGTCAAGAAGAAAAATGGGAAATGGAGGATGTGTGTAGACTACACCGGTTTGAACAAAGTCTATCCAAAGGTCCCCTTTCCATTACCCCAAATCGATCAAATCATTGATTCCACTACAGGGTGCAAGACCCTATCTTTCCTTGATGCGTATTCTGGTTACCATCAAATCAAGATGAAAGAGTCAGACCAACTTGTGACTTCTTTCATCACACCATTCGGCATGTACTACTACGTGACTATGCCTTTCAGCCTCAGAAACGCAGGTGCCACATACCAGCGGTGCATGACCCAGGTCTTTGGCGACAACAATGGGCGGACCGTCGAGGCCTACGTAGATGACATCGTGGTCAAGACCAGAAAAGCCGAGGATCTCGTCGACGACTTGAGGATAACCTTCAAATGCCTTAGAGAGAAGGGCATCAAGCTCAATCCCAAGAAGTGTGTGTTCGGGGTCCCCCGAGGCATGCTCTTGGGGTTCATAGTCTCGGAACGCGGCATTGAAGCCAACCTAGAGAAGGTCTCAGCCATAACCAGCATGGGACCAATCAGAGACCTCAAGGGAGTATAGAGGGTCATGGGATGCCTTGCAACCCTAAGCCACTTCATCTCGCGCCTCAGCGAAAAAGGTTTGCCTCTGTACCGACTCTTGAGAAAATCCGAGCGTTTTTCTTGGACCCCCAAGGCCGAAGAAGCCCTCAACAGACTCAAAACACTGCTCACAAATCCTCCCATCCTAGTACCCCCGGCCAGGGATGAGGCCCTCTTACTCTACGTCGCCACAACGACCCAAGTGGTTAGAGCTGCTGTAGTGGTAGAGAGGCAGGAAGAGGGGCATGCTCTACCCACCCAATGTCCTATTTATTTCATCAGCGAGGTGCTCTCCGAGACCAAAGCATGCTACCCCCACATCTAGAAGCTGGTCTACACCATGGTCCTGGCTCGGTGCAAATTGCGTCACTACTTCGAGTCTCACCCAGTGACTGTGGTATCATCTTTCCCCCTAGGGGAGATAGTTCATAACCAGGAGGCCTTA
Source organism: Miscanthus floridulus (assembly GCF_019320115.1). NCBI lineage: Eukaryota > Viridiplantae > Streptophyta > Magnoliopsida > Poales > Poaceae > Miscanthus > Miscanthus floridulus. The sequence continues at coordinate 33,043 of NW_027096913.1, forward strand.
GGCAAGATAGCCAAGTGGGCCGTCAAGCTTATGGGGGAAACCTTGACTTTTGTGCCTCAAAAAGTGATCAAGTCTCAGGTCTTGGCTGATTTCGTGGCTGAGTGGACAGATACCCAACTGCCACCTGCTCAAATTCAAACGGAGTGCTGGACCCTATACTTCGATGGATCCCTGATGAAGTCCGGGGTAGGTGTGGGTCTGCTCTTCATCTCGCCCAACGTAGTACACATGCGCTACATGGTGTGGCTCCATTTTGCCACCTCCAACAACATGGCCGAGTACGAGGCCCTCATTAATGGCTTGCAAGTTGCCATCAAACTTGGGGCACGGCGTCTCAACGTCCGAGGCGACTCGTAGCTCATCGTGGATCAAGTGATGAAGGAGTCAAATTGCCTCGACCCTAAAATGGAGGCTTACTGCAAATTGGTACGTTGACAAGTTCGACAGCCTCAAACTAAACCACGTCGCGCGGAAGTACAACGAGGCCACCGATGAGCTGGCAAAGATGGCCTTGGCATGGGCCCCGGTCCCCCCGAACGTCTTCGCCAGAGACCTCCACAAACCTTCCATTGACTACACCTCGACGACAGAGGAGGGCCCACCTATGGGACCCATGGCGAAGCTCGATGCCCCCTCTGCTGCCGAGACCCCCTCGACCGAGCCCGAGGTCATGGAAGTCAACACCAAGCCTCCACAGACTGATCAGGATGTGGATTGGCGAATCCCGTTCCTCGATTGGCTTGATCGGGGGGAGCTTCCTGGCGACAGGACCGAAGCACGATGGCTTGCACGCTGAGCCAAGACCTATGTCCTCTACAATGATGAATTGTGTAGGTGAAGTCCCTCAGGTGTCCTCCAACGATGTATCACTGCCAAGACGGGCTGAGCCCTGCTTTGGGACTTGCACGCAGGCGCTTGCGGGCACCATGCGGCGCCTTGGATGCTCGTGGGGAACGCTTTCCGCCAAGGGTTCTACTGGCCGACGGCGGTCGCCGATGGTACCAAGCTAGTATGCTCCTACAAAGGATGCCAGTACTATGCTTGGTAGACACATCTCTCGGCCCTGGCCCTACAAACCATCCCCATCACGTGGCCATTCGTCGTGTGGGGGCTTGACATGGTTGGGCCTCTACAAAAGGCCCTCGGGGGCTACACCCATCTACTGGTATCAATCGACAAGTTCTCCAAATGGATCGAGGCTCGTCCGATCAATCGAATCAAATTCGAGCAGGCAGTGCTGTTCTTCACTGACATTATCCATAGATTTGGGGTCCCCAACACCATCATCACCGACAACAGGACACAGTTCACCGGCAAAAAGTTCCTGATGTTTTGCGATGACCACCACATCCGTGTGGCCTGGTCGGCCGTAGGACACCCAAGGACCAACGGCCAAGTAGAGCATGCCAACGGCATGATCCTACAAGGCCTCAAGCCAAGGTTTCACAACCGGTTGAAAAAGTTTGGCAAGAAATGGCTCGCTGAACTCCCATCGGTCATCTGGAGCCTAAGGAACACTCTAAGCCGAGCCACGGGGTTCACGCCTTTCTTCCTGGTCTATGGGACCGAGGCCATCCTCCCCACTAACTTGGAATATGGTTCCCTGAGGCTACAAGCCTATAACGAACAAAGTAACCGCACCACCCGAGAGGACGCCCTTGATCAACTGGAGGAAGCCCGAGATGTCGCGCTACTACACTCGGCCAAATACCAGCAGAGCCTACGGCGCTATTAGGCCCAACGCGCCCGAAGGCGAAGCTTGAAGGTAGGCGACCTGGTATTGAGGCTAGCATAGAGCAACAAGGGCCACCACAAGCTGACCCCACCATGGGAAGGGCCATACATCATCGCCCAAGTACTGAAGCCCGGGACCTACAAGTTGGCCAATGAGAAGGGCGAAATCTTCACCAACGCTTGGAACATAGAACAGCTACGTCGCTTTTATCCTTAAATTTCCAAGCATTATATATATCGTTTCTCGGAATACAATTAAAAAGCGTTCTTTAGTTGGTCTAATTTTTTGAGAAAACCCCCCTGAGCCCATCGTGGGTCTCGGCAATACGGTAACACGGTAAGGGAGACTTGGCTCTGCCTTGGCAGAACCAAGCCTCCCTCGGGGGCTAGATGGGGGACTCCCCCTAGGTCCCACACACCATTCTTCAGTCGTTTTTCACAAAAATTCCTACGCCAAGACTCTAGCATGCTCTGACGAATCGGTTGTAAAAACCCCTCGGACCAAGGTCTGTTTCCTAAGCAAGAGGCTGGTAGAGTCGCGAGACAGCCTATGCCTCTGGGCTACGGCACTCGCTCACTACCTCTTGCCCAAGGGACGGCTTAGGCCCCAAGGGGGTGTTTCACAAATGAAATCTGATCAGGAGCAACAGAGGGCAGAGGCTCGGAAACATGAGAAAAACAACTAAGAAACACAAATACTTCAAAAATAAAGGCCTTGACAGCCACAAGCGTTACGATACAAAAATAACTCCTACTCTATTTTTACATAGCCCCCGGGGCCCAGATCAAGGCTCAGGGCCTTCAGCACCGGCAGATGGTAGGGGAGGAACCACCTCCTCTTCAAAGAGCGTCGCCAGCACCGTGCTAGGGCCTTCCGCCGCCTCCATCAGCTTCATGACCACCGCGTTGGCCTCCTCCTCCTCATCAGGCAGGACATACCCATCACTGATGGCTAGGAGGTCGACACCAACATAGTGAGAGGAGATGATGGCCAACGCCCGCTTGACACCCGTGTGCAGCGCTCCTCGGAGCCGCTCGCGCATCTGGCTGCTCAGCGCTATCAAACAGCTCCCAAGGGAGCTACCTGACTGAACACCTTCGACCTCCAAGGCCTTGCAGGTGGAAAGGGCGGAACGTTTCAGCGCCTCATGCTCCCCTATCTCGGTCTCGAGCACCATCTGCACCACGCTGGAAGCCTTGGCTGCCTGAGTAACCTCCACCTCTGACTCTGCACCACGGAAAACAGAATGAGGTCGAGCGAGGGAAAAAACAACCTAAGTTAGGGGTAGAAGCCCACAGAACTCACCCTTGGCCTTCTACTCCCAGCGTCGGGTCTCGACCTGACAGGCCTCGGCTTTCTCCTTCCAGCATAGGGCCTCAGACCGGGAAGCCTCGGCCTCCTCCTTCAAGCGCTGGGCCTCGACCCGAGAAGCCTCAGCCGCCCTAGAAGCTTCACTCCCCAGCTCTGCGTCACACAAGGGAGTTAGGGAGCGAACATAAGGAAAAGAAAACAAAATGAGGGGGCTAAAACTCACCCTCAACCGTCCCCCTCCAAACCATAGCCTCGGTTCGCGAGGCCTCAGCTGTAGCAAGGGCCTCATCCAAGGCACCTTTCATCAGCTGGTGCATCCTTTGTTCTGCCCCCAGCTGCCCCGTGAGAGCCGTGGCTGAGGCCGTAGCTTCAACGGCTCAGCCTCTGAAGGCATCCCGATCGCTAACCGTGCGGGTGAGCTCCTCCTCCAACTCCTTGACCCACGCCGCTAGAGGGGCGAGCTGCATCTGGGCCATGGCTGCCTTGACCTTTGCGTCAGCACAACAAAGGCGGAGGTCCTCTACCTCCACGCTCCGTGCCGATAGGATCTCGTTGGCACCGGCAAGAAGGCCCTTCTACCGCTGAAGCTGGTCCCAGATGCCCCTCTCTCGCCAGAGAAAGACCGACTTCCCAAGGGACCGGGTCTTGAGCTCCTGGGAAAGCACAACAAGGGTCATTGATTGGAACAAAACCAGAAAAGGACAACGTCGTGCGAGAAAGGAAAACACGAACCTGGGCGACTCCGGGCGGTTCATCGACCACCATGGACAGGGCCGTCCATAGCGACCGCTCCGCTAGCTGGCGGTATTGCTCGAAGGTGCCCCAGCGCCCACCCTCAGCTGCGTCCTCGAGGGCGAACAGAGGCTCCCCCTCAGGGTTGTCCCGGCTCCGCCACAGTACCCGTGGGTGATCCCACCTGCGAGGCTCGGGTCGCGCCCGCACGAGGGCCGAGCTTCCCTCGTCTAAGATCGGCGCTGGCCATTCCACGGCACCGGCCTCCTCGGCGTCGACCACCTCCCGTTCCCGGGAAGTATCGTCGAAGGAGATCGGATAGACCTCCGCCTCCCAGGCGCTCTCTCACAACAACGGCGGCCCCTGAACCAAGGGCGCCACCGAGGCCTCCGCCGCCTTCATCTCCGCCTCCTGGACAGACGGCCTCGCCGCCATCACAATGGCCTTGGTGATCTCGGGGGCTCTGGCCTCCGTAATTATGGCCTCAATGGTCTTGGGGGCTCTGGCCTCCGCCATCGTGGCCTCGGTGGGCGTAGAAACACCGACCGCGGCCACTACGGTCTCGGTGGTCTTGGGCGCCCTGGCCTCTGTCGCCTCAGCCTCGGAGACACCAGGGGCCTCAGCAACCAAGGGCATGCTGGCCCCATCCGACTCGTGAGCCTCGCCCTCGCGGGGTGGAAGCACTCCCTCCCTCGTCTGTGTAGGGGTCGCCTCGACAGCCCCTCCTTAGGCGGCTGGCTCCTTCGGGTCGGCCCTCACCGACACCGCGTCGTGTTGGATAGCGGCTTGTGCCTCCGCCACCCAGTGGGCGGAGGAGCCGGGGCTCACCTTGAGCGCCTTAAGGGGTGCCAAGGGAAGCTCATCCGCAGGCCGCTTTCAACTAAGGAAAAATAACCTACAGGGTCAGCGCGAGACTAAAAGGCGAACGGAAGGCACTATGACCCTACCAAAAATACACCTACCTTGAATGGGGCAGCAACCGCTTTGCCATGGCAAACCTCGTCCGCAAAGGTGGAGGCAGTGGCAGAGGCATCGCCTCTGTGCCCATCGGCGCCGGCCGGTCCTCAAAGGACCCCGGCGCCCCGTCGGTCCCCTACGGGGGCGGTAGTGTCGCCTCCGCCGCCACTTGTTCCACCATCGCCGTTGAGCCCACCAGGCTGACGGCGCGTTTGCCCAATGCCCATGCCTCGGGCATGTCGGCCTCGGCCCCGGAGCGGGCAATCGCCGACCCTGGGTCCGCTTCTCCTTCTCCCGGGAGTGCCGGGCTGCTTGCTAATGCCCCGGGCACCACCTCCACTATGTCAGGAAGGTGGTCTAGGGGACCTCGCCCCACCTCACCCCCGCCATCCCCTTCCGAGGCCTCCGTCGACAGCGACGGCGACGGGGATTCCTCCAATGAGAGACCATCCTTCCTTTGTTGATGGCGGCGCTTATCTAGCTCTTCGCGCGCGAGGATTTGCTTCGTGTGCTTCACCACCTTGGCGTCTTTTCGTTTCTTCTGCGCGTCGGCATGCGCCCAGTTGATCGCCCACCGCCTCTCATCCTCGAGAACGGGCGGCGGAGAAGAGCACACGTCCCTCATCCCCTGCAGGAACAACAAACGCGCATAAGGGAACAGGGGGTAAGGGGAGACTGAGGAGGCTCAGAGGCTACAGCGGCACACGACTTACCAGTGAGAGGAACCCCCGCAATGATCGCATCGTGAAGGGGGTCAAGTTGCCGCCCCTCAGCTTCGCCTCTACCATCTCCCCCACCCGACAAAGAATTTCCTCATTGGAAAGGGCGGAGGAGGACATCCGGATGCCCTCAAGGGGCTCACCCGGCTTCATCTCAAACAGCCGCCGCCGAGCCATCAGCGGCAGCACCCTTCAACGGTGGAAGGCGGCCACGACCACAACCATGGTAAGACCATGGCCCCGCAGCCTTGCCAACCCCTCTAGAAGCGGCTATAGCTTGGGCTGGTCGTCCTTCGGGATGCCATACTTCCATCTCTCCGGGTAGCTCCCCACAATCTACCCAGTGTAAGGGGGAAGTCCTCCGTCATCATTACGAAGGTAGAACCAGCTCGTGTACCACCAGCGGTTAGAGGACGCAAGCTGGGCCGGGATGTAGAGGTGCTGGCGGTCCTGGCGCACTTGGAGAGTGCAGCCGCCGGCCCTCATCGCCTTCCTCATACCCGACGTGCCCATCGGCTTGGTAGTGTGCCCTGCCCGGAATAGGTGGAGCCACAACTCCCAATGGGGGGCAATCCCCAAATACCCCTCGCAGACGGCAACAAAGATAGCCGCCTGAGCAATGGAGTTGGGATTGAAGTTGTGGAGCTCCACGCCATAGTAGTGCGAGAGCGCCCGCATGAACCGATCCACCGGGATGCCGAGGCCGCGCTCGTGAAAGGAGACGAAGCTCACGACGTAGCCATCGTGAGGCCTCGGCTCTGGCTCATCGTATGGAGCAATCCACTCCGGCCTGGTGGGGTCTGTCACCGGGCGATGGAGTCCACCGTCGACAAGCAACTAAAGCATCTCCACGGTGATGTCCGACGGATCCTAGGGGTCCGCCTCGACAACGACGATGTCGCTGGCCATGAGCGCGATGGAGGGATCGGATGCGATGGTGAGTTTTTCTCTCTCTCTTCCATGCTCTCGCTTTTTTCTCGCTTTCTCCCTAGGCTCGCTCTTCTCCCCTCTTCTTCCCGGCACCCGCTGCTCTAGCGATGGCTCGACGGAGGCAGTGCTAATGTAGGCAAGGTAAGATGAGGAGGGGCGAGACTCTTTGGGTATTTATGTAGGGGGAATGTGAAACGAACGGGCGACGAAATCGGGGAAGTTTCCCCCCGCGATCCGGCACAGTTAACCACGAGCCGATTTCACCGGCCCATGCGCCCACATCTTCCTCATTAAATGCGAGAACAGTTACGTCCCGTCCACCACGTCACGCTCGGCCACTATGGCAGCAGGCGTCATTTCGCCTCCCTAGAAAACCGCCTCAAAAGGCGCACCACCCGTTGCCGAGCCAATGGGGAAGATATTCCCCCTGGCCTATTCCTTTCATATGAAGGAACCAGGCTCTGAGCCTATTACGGTCTAGGGGTTCGAAGGCTAGGCCCCAAGGGGTTTTGACAGCCGCCCCAGGATAACAGAGTCAGGGACGACCGCGGGCGAGCCTATATGGGGCTGAGACCCAAGCAAGCGAAACGCTTGGGACGCCCAAAGTCATGTCCGAGACCGGCAGGAAGGTCTCTGAATGGAATCCCACCGTAGGGAGGCACCGAGCCACCGAGGCCCAGCAAACGGCCTCGGCACCCACTAGAGAAATCCTCTGGTACTCTTGGAGTGTGTCTCTGGACTGCTAGCCATCCCCTAGTGAATGGGGCACGGGCCTCCACCCGGACTTACCCAATAATAGCTCACCGGAAGTGCCACCGCTCGTGCCCACTGAGGGTGGCGAGGCACATTCCACCCCTCCTTCCGAGCAAAAAGGAAGCATGAGGGTCGTACAAAAAGTCAGGGGAACCCCCGATGGCCTTCTCGCTCTATGTAGAGGCTAAGAGGCTCTTCCTGCAACCTTACCGAGACCCAACGACCCTGGCTCGCACTCAAAGGGGCTCATCAAAACAAACCCTCCTTCCGAGCGAAAAGGAAGCGTGAGGGTTGTACAAAAAGATAGGGGAGCTCCTGACGGCCCTCTCACCCTGTGCAGAGGCTAGGAGGCTCTTCCTGCAGATACGCTGAGACCCCACGACTCAGGCTCACGCCCAAAGGGGCCTCAACAAACAAACCCTCATGTGCGAGGGGTGTATAAAAAGCTAGGGGAACTCCCGATGGCCCTCTCGCTTCGCATAGAGGCTAGGGGCTCTTCCTGCAACCTTGCCAAGACCTGCGGCTCCGGCTCGCACCAAAATGGGCTCAGCAAACAAACCCTCCGTCCGAACGAAAAGGATATGTGAGGGTCGGATGAAAAAGCTAGGGGACCCCTGACTGCCCTCCTGCTCCTGGCAGAGGCTCGGGGGCTCCTCCTGCACCCAAGATAAAGACAAATGGTCTAAGTCCACACTAGAAGTTTCGTTACAAATGCGATAAAGGGCACCGAGCTCATTACGGTCCAGGGGTTCGAAGGCTGGGCCTCCAGAGGTTTTGATAGCTGCCCCAGGGCAACAAAGTTAGGGGCGACCTTGGGGCGAGCCTACGAATGGCCAAGGCCTGAGTGAACAATCGCTCGGGGCATCCTAAGTCATGTCCGAGATCGGCAGGGAAGTCTCCGAATGGGATCCCACCGTAGGGAGGCACCGAGCCACCGAGGCCTAGTGAACGGCCTCGGCACCCACTAGAGAAACCCTCTGATACTCTTGGAGTGTGTCTCTGGACCGCTAGCCATCCCCTAGCGAACGGGGTACGGGCCTCCACTTGGACTCACTCGATAACAGCTCACCGGAAGTGCCCACGCTTGTGCCCATCGAGGGTAGCCTGGCACATTCCACCCCTCCTTTTGAGTGAAAAGGAAGCATGAGGGCCGTACCCAAAGTCAGGGGACCCCTGACGGACCTCTCGCTCCATGTGAAGGCTAGAGGGCTTTTCCTACAGCCTCGCCGAGACCCCCGCAACCCAAACTTGCGCTTATGGGCTCGGCAAATGCGATAAAAACTCCTCGCTCAAACATGAAAACGAAAAAAAGCCCCTGGAGGAGTAACTCCACTCCTCCAGGGCCTCGGGGGATACACTCGGCGGGTGCGCTCACGCACACCCACTAGAACCTCAAGAAACAAAACCCAATTCCTACGGGAGCGGGTATAAACCAAGCCTCAACAAACCCTCAGGGAGAGTGCATGCACTCCCCTGGAGGCTCGGGGGCTACTGTTGGGTACCGTAGAATGGGGTACCCCGAGCGAATATCAAAGGGGTCACTTAAGGCCCATCAAAAAACAAAGCTAGAAGGTAAGCCATGGGGCCCTCACCTACCACGTCCGAGCCCACCAGGCTCTCCGCCTCGCCTCAAGCCTCGCGCAGGAGGTCTTGGCGTCCTGACGCAATCTCCACCTCGCGCGAGGCTCTTCACGGAAGGACTCAGCAGGGAACGCAATCTCCGCCTTGCGTGAGGCTCTTCATGGAAGGCCTCAGCAGGGAACGCAATCTCCGCCTCACGCGAGGCTCTTCACGGAAGGCCTCGGCAGGGAGTATAATCTCCGCCTCACGCGAGGCCTCATCCTCCATCTCGCGCGAGGCCTCATTTTCCGTATTGTGCGAGGCCAGCTTATCCATAGTCCGTCGCCCCCACCTCGGCCGGTCTTCCCGACAGCACGTCATGTCCCATTAATACATCAACCACTCCCGCAATCTCAGCCAGACGATGGCTCGACACCACAGAATGGCCGACGGGACATGAGGTCGCATCAGCCCCATACCGGCTAAGACAGGGCACGGCGGGGATTACCGGTCACTATATCCTAACGTTGTGCCCACGATCTGTGCCCATACTGCACTGTGCCCCGCGATCCCCACCTCAAAAACAACACGACATGGACATCCTAGACTGGTTCATCACCGTCTCCAAGCTAGCACCCTGGATCAACCGCTCTCTCCAGGCCTTAGCACTATGCACCAGGGTCTCGGCTACCTCAGGATTCATGTCTACCGAGACCCTCCACTGCGGTGTAGCCTCGGCACCGACCGAGCCTCGGCCTCACGCGCTGCCAATCCACAGCGATCCGCACCCTGGCCATCGTGCTTGCTCTGAGGCAGCCCAGGAGCTCCCATGACGCACAGGGTCGGACATGACCAGCACATTGCCCTAGTGCTCCAAGGATGGACCACTCTGACGACCACGCCACCACAGGAACAGGCCATAGGGCTTGGACACACCGCCCCTGTTGGCACGATGCCATATAGTCAGCACATGTACTGTCCTTGTCCTCCCTTCAACTATAAAAGGAGAGGACTTGGGCCACTTAGAGGGGGAGGGATTGGGAAGAACACCTGGTAACACACACATACACATCCCTGCCGCTTGAGGGCAACGTCTCAAGCAGCCCACATGACCCCTCGCCGAGACCTGGGATCAGCTCCCTCTCTCACTGTGCTTGTAACCCCCTACTACTAGCACTTCGGTGCAAGGAATACAAGATTGATCTCTCAGACTGGACGTAGGGCATCGATTGCCTAAACCGGTATAAGCCTTATGTCTCTTTGCATCACCATCTAGGATTAGGGGCACGCAGTTCAAATTCACCAGTCGGTTGAGGGCCCCCCGGTCCGAAACACCGACACTTAGCACCACGTCTCCTCTGGTTATCAACCATGTCACAATCCGGTTGACCTCGCCAAGAAGGCTAATCCCTGCTGCGAATCAAAGAACACAAGCAAGAACAAGATAAAAAGCAACTCAATTAAAGTGACAATTGCAGATGAATGATTAAGCACTCGAAGTTGGGGTCTTGCAAACCGATAATGGCGACTGTTCAATGACAGATTGATCTAAAACAAAACCCAAAACCTAAAGTAGGTGGTGGCTACTGATTATATAGCCTAAGGGACATCAAAGGATCCCTCTTCACGTCCTAAAGGTGTCCCAACATGTTACAAGGCCCAACAACCCAAAAGAAGGTGTCGCAGCACCCTAGCAGATTCTGGATGCTGACTTCTTTCGACGATTCCTGTTGATTCTGAAGAGTTTTTGACGTGAAACTACTTGGATTGGCTTCCTTATCAAATTATCTTTCCATCCATATGTGGATCATAAAAAATGAAGTCTAGATGCGTCCTGGGTGACCAGTTTAAGGCAGACTGGTCCTGGATTCCGAGGCAGACTCGAACTTGAGTTGTTTTGGGCCTCCACCTTGGGGACTCGAACCAAATTAGCCTCGGGCCTCTTTCTTGACTTGGACACCCTTGCTAGCCTCCTTCCCCTCCATCCCATGTGCCAAACATGGTCATATGCATGGGTGTCATGTCCTCATCATCCTCCCCTTCTTGATGAAAAGCCATCCTCGGCGTCGATTGTGCTTGAAACTGATGCTGCACAACATAAAGGAGAACGGAGTTGCGAGGACAAAGAAAACTGAAATAATTGTGAGAAGGAACGTGACCATGTTTCCAAGTTTCTAGTGTGTCATCTCGCATACAAATTTTAGCAAGCATGTAGACTCCATGATCCGAATGCACACGATGTATGTCAACACTATCCTACAAAAGATTAGAACTAACCAAAGACAATGCAGGAATAGATGGTCGAGCAGACATAGGTAGCAACCAACAATGCTCCCCTTCTTGAAAGTGAACTTGTTTCTTTAAGGAACATGAGAAAATGTTTGTATTATTATGGCTGCCCTCTAAACGATCATAATCTTGTACAACAAAAGGAGAATTTATATTATTACAAATGTATACTCGATGTATCATATATTGTCCTTTGTTGTTATATCTGCCAATAACATGATATGTGTGTTTAGAAAACCAAAGCAAATCAGCATATTTAAAAAGGCTCTCTTCCAAACAATCTAGGTTACACAAAACATCAAATTCAATGTAACCCAAAGTATGTAAAGAAGATAACAGTTTGAACTCATCAATTTTAGTAGCAATATGAATAATATGTTTATTTTCAGCACAAGTCACTGGTTCCAAAACATGTAAAACTGAAGCATCTTCAACCAATTCATCTTTGTCACAAGGAATATCAAGCAAATTATCATGGGACAAAGATAAATCAAGAGAGGGTTCCACTAACAATTGCTCTATAACAGCATGGTTTGTGGAAAAATTTAGTACATTAAGACAATTTTCACCTTCCATGAGTGTAGGACCATGGGCATTACCTATGTTCTCAGCAGGAGTAATAGGTGCATTGTGAAGTGATGGTTCTGAATTTGCATATGAGGTTGTGAGCTCCTCATTTTCTTCCATGTCATCCTCTCGCTTATGTACATTATTCTATAGAAGGTTAGTCATAGCAAGAGGAATAATAATAGACTCTTCCTCTAAATGGTGCACCTTAGCATACGAAGTTAAAATAGGAGGTGGATTAACAAAGGTTTCTCGCATAAGAAGTTTCATATTATTCCAAGTTTGAGGTTTATCAGAAGAATCTAAAGACTCCCACCAAGATAAAGTAGAATGTCGCAAAACACTAGCTGCATTTTTACCTTCCTCCTTGGACACATAAAGCGAGTAGCAAATATGTTATTGATGGCAATTTCCCACTCCATGTACTCATCAGCACCTATGCCATCATAAGTCGGTGGATACGAACAACCTGTCATTGTAAACACAAAAACAAGGAACAAATGGTGAAAGTTATCCCTACCAAATGACTACGTGGTTGCAGTGGTGTCACTTTTTATAGCAAGTGAAAGCGTCTTACCAAGCTCTTATAAAGTTCTTACCAACACAAACAGTGGGCGGTACAACCGGCGGCTGGTTCGTGATACCTATGAGGCAGTGGTACCGAGATTGCAAGGCCCTTTGTCTGTACTAATCTGAAGAGTCTGTGGAGCTTGGAAGGCACACAAAGAGTAATATGTATATCTAGCACACAAGTCAGTAACAAAAAGTAATATTGAATTATAGTCCAAAGTACTGTTCTCGTTGCTGGCCTATACGTGTTCCTATCACCAGTTGTGATAAACAAGAGAGGAAACAAGGATGAAAGGAAACAAGTATCAAAGGTAGCAACGGATGTGAATAAGGCAAAAGGTATCACAAACAATAGAGCTATTGAGTGTTCCTTATGTGCTCCTTTTCGATATCTTCTATTCTCTTTTACTATTTTTTCCTTTTATTTTTGTCCAATCTTTTTTTTCTTGCTTTTGCTCTTTTGATATTTTTTCTCAGCAAGGAGCACACAAGAATAAACCACATAAAATTTGAGCTCAATTGAATAAAAGATGTGGCCTATAAAAAATTAGGACTGTGCTAAAAAGCATACCAAAACTTGTGGGCCTAGAAACTCAATTTTTCTAATCAAATTTTGCAAATCTAATTTTTGTGAACCCAGCCAAGCTGGGATGAAATAGATCTAAAATTTTCTAGCGTTCTCCGTAGATATAAAATTTTTTCCGTTTTGAGTTCGGATGCAAAAGTTATGACTGTTTTAAGGAAGCTACTCGAATCAGGGATTTAGTGGACACAAGATGCAAACCGATGGTGATACGGAATAGCGGCGGGTGGAGGTATCAATACAAACTAGAAAAGAACACAATCTAAACCAGCAACAAGACTTTGACCTAGGACACAAACTCAACAAAGCGGACTCTGAAACTGAATCATGCAAAGGCTATGACACGGACGGTTATAGGATAGGAAACAAATATGGCATTGGACTATAGGATAAAAGCAAAAACACTTGAACTAAGGGTAAGATGCGAACTTGACAATATACCTGAAGCTCTGATTACCACTTAATGGGGACGAGGGTCCCAATCTTCCGCCAGGTTCAAGATAAACAATGATTTGTTCGGAGAGCGACACACCGATCCGGCTTCAGATCACAAAGACCCAAACCCTGCAACCTTAGCACCATGTCTCCTCTGGTTATCAACCATGTCACAATCCGGTTGACCTCGCCAAGAAGGCTAATCCCTGCTGTGAATCGAAGAACACAAGCAAGAACAAGATAAAAAGCAACTCAATTAAAGTGACAATTGCAGATGAATGATTAAGCACTCGAAGTTGGGGTCTTGCAAACCGATAACGGCGACTGTTCAATGACAAATTGATCTAAAACAAAACCCAAAACCTAAAGTAGGTGGTGGCTACTAATTATATAGCCTAAGGGACATTCAAGGATCCCTCTTCACGTCCTAAAGGTGTCCCAACACGTTACAAGGCCCAACAACCCAAAAGGTGTCGCAGTACCCTGGCAGATTTTGGATGCTGACTTGTTTCGACGATTCCTGTTGATTCTGAAGAGCTTTTGATGTGAAACGACTTGGATTGGTTTCCTTATCAAATTATCTTTCCATACATATGTGGATCATAAAAAACAGAGTCCGGATACATCCTAGGTGACCAGTTTAAGGCAGACTGGTCCTGGATTCCGAGGCAGACTTGAACTTGAGTTGTTTTGGGCCTCCACCTCGGAGACTCGAACCGAATTAGCCTCGGGCCTCCTTCTTGACTTGGACACCCTTGCTGGCCTCCTTCCCCTCCATCCCATGCGCCAAACATGGTCATATGCATGGGTGTCATGTCCTCATCAGTTGGTATCCGATTCGAAGGAGCTGTAGCACGGTTAAAATAGATTATTATTTTTAGAACCATTTCAGGCTAAGGCTATTCAGCGGAACAATTCAACCATGTAGCCTAGAAACATTTCTGTGGGTGCAAAAAGCAGCTCCAGACACTAAGATAATTTCCATATGGAAGATGATTTTTCTTTCCCCCAAAATAGTTTTAGAATAATTTCTTAGTAGAGAAATATACCTGCATGACACACTAAGATAGTTTGACAAACCACTGATCTGCTCCTTATATACCTGCAACATGTTGGAAAGCAAAAGAGATAACATTTTCTTATTTTAGCTACAGAATCCAACAACCGATGAAAACAGCCCCGCTTCACCCTGATAAAACAGCAGCAGCGCTCTTCATGGTTTTTGTATACTTAAAACCATAATAGTGATAATAACAAATACTCCCCAAGCATCTACACTGAATGAGCTACAACTTTGGTATTCAAACCAAGGTCAAACATCACCATATTCCATTTTTATAACAACCTACCGAAGGACAAAAAAAATCATATCTCCCAATCCATCCAACCAAAAATAGAGTTAAAATACTCGATAGAAAGATCATACAAAGTACTACAAAAACATCCATAGCACACTAGACCAATTCAGCCTTAACAAACTTCTAAATTGACACCCAAAATTGATGGTCGAAATTGAATGTGTACTCTGTCAGAGACAGTAATATTCAGAACGTGATATCTCTCATAGTATTCAACAAAAAAATGTGTCTAAATACTCGTTGGAAAGGTAATGAAAAGTTCTATAACTTTTGTTACTATGGGAGATTCCAATTCGACAGCTAAAGTCGTCAAAATAGACTTTGATCTATTACAGTGCTGCTTATTCTGCCATACAGTATACAAACAACAAAGATGGAAAAGTGCTTTGATTCAATACCTAAAGTAGATAAAAAACAACCTAATGCCCCTTCTTGCCTTCCCCTTCGCACAACCAGCAACAGTGCATCAACACCAAGAGGGCAATGATCTACAGCCAACACAAGAGGTTTCACCAAGCACCGTTACTATCCTTTGTGCTACCGCAATAGAGGATTGATCATTAGGATCAATCGATGGATGCTCACCTGTTGAGACAGGAGGGAAACAAAGAGGCGCTGCCTCCTGTGGTATGAGCATCCAAGAGGTAGGCGGCCAGATGATGCTCCGGCCGATAGTGGTCGGGTAGATGGGCGGCCACCGCACGTCGGCCACCATGATTGAGCGGCCGAGCGACGGATGTCGCCACACACTCGAAGCCCTAGGAGGAACACAGGATGGGAGAAGGCAGTGCCGTGGTGCAGCGAGCACGACCGCACGCCGGGCACCATGCTCGAGCGACCGAGAGTCACACACCGCCGGATGCTTGAAACCCCCAAGCCGCCCCCACGCTGCACATCCGAGTGGTCCCAGAGCCATGCCCCATGCTGCTCACAAGGGTGATGTGATTGTGTGAGGGCACTAGTGGTGGGATTGATTGTGTTGATGAGGGTAGTAGGCGGAGGTGTAGGTCGTGGTGCCATACTTGGTTGCAGATGGTGGCGAGGTCCCACGGCGCGCGTAATCTCACGGCTCACAGATGGCGGGTTCGCTGTTTTGGTCACGGAGGTCGATCGCTCGATGGTGATTGTGTGTGATTGCCTCACCGTAGATTCCGATCCCACCTTTCTTATCTTTGCATGGAACCACGGAGGCGCAAGGAAGGGAATGACAACCCATGGTCCCACCTTCCTTCTCAGCGTAAGACGAAGCCGCGGTATCGCACGGGGTGAGAGAGGCAGACCCAAAACAAATGTCGCACCAAAAAGTGTTCACACTTTGTTCTTTTTAGTTGTAGGAGATAATTTATGTCTCTTATTGCTTCACTGTGTTCATCATTATTCACTTTTAGTCAGAGTTGAGATGTTGTGTGTATGTCCTGCTCCGCCGAAATACGGATACAAAGGACTCACAAGTAATCCTAGGATTATCGACGGAATACCAAAGACACAAATGAACAGCAAGAATACACAAGGAACCTCCACCTCAAAACACCAACTGACTATGCCTACCAAAGAAAAATGCATCCACACAATGGTCGCTAACAGAGGGTGGGTGAAGCCATGGTGGCAAAGCATCCACCAGTAGAAAGCTCAGCATCCATCCGCTAGCGACTAGGTAGCCGATGCGGAGAACTCAGTATCCATCCGCAAGAGACCAGATAGCCATTGCGAGAAGAAGAAGGCAACAGTGTCCGCAAGCGACTAGGTAGCCACTATGAAGAAGAAGGCAACTATATCCGCTAGCGACCAGGTAGCCGCTGCGAAGGAAATGACGTATCTACCAGCGACCAGGTAGCCGCTGCGACGAAGAAGACGACTGCGACGACACCAACACCCGAGGTGGACATACCGAAGTGAGGAGGAAGTTAAAGCATAGGACGACACAACACAAGCAGGGAGCGGGTCCGATGGATGGTGGCTGAAAGGATCAAGATGACCAAGAGGGGGGTGAATTGGGCTAATTCTAAAATTCTTTGCAATAATTAAACCCTACACTTAGCCCACTTCACCCCTTGTGCCTAGAATGTGTTTCTAATGTTCTACCACACAAAAGTTTTGCAACATAAGTTCCAATCCTACTCTAGCATGGCAATTCTATGAATGTAAAGACAAGAATTGAATTGCTCAAAGTAAATGCTTAAAGTAAAGAGAGAAGGAGGAACGTGGCGATGTTTTGTTGAGATATCGGAGAGTCACCACTCCCCACTAGTCCTCATTGGAGCACCCACGCAAGGGTGTAGCTCCTCCTTGATCCGTGCAAGGATCAAGTGCTCTCTACAGGTTGATTCTTTGACACTCTATCACGGTGAATCATCCACAACCGCTCACAACTTAAGTTGGGTCATCCACAAGCTCCACCAGATGATCACCAAACTCCCAATCACCACCAAGCCATCTAGGTGATGGCGATCACCAAGAGTAACAAGCAAGAACTCTCACTTGACCACAACAAGCCTAATGAAAAGGGTGGATGCACATTTGCTACTCTCTTTTTGCTAATGAGGCCTTAATCTTGGATTCTCAAATCTCAATCACCTCACTAGGCACTTGCTCTCCTTGGCACTCTCAAAGGTGTTTTTTAGCTATTGAAATGGGCAAGAGTACTTGAATGAATAGATGAAGTATTTATACCCCTCACTCAAAATGAATTGTTATGTGTCTCTACAGGGTGATCGGATGCTCCGGTCAGTTCTCCCCGCCATAAAGCCATTAAGTTGTGACCGAACTCTGACCAGCGTCCGGTCAGCACTGACCGAACATGTTTGGTCACGAAAACTGCTCTCTGGAACCTTACTGATGTTGACCGAACTCTAGCACCTAGTGTCTGGTCACTTTGCTCTTCAGCATCTGGTCAGTAGCCAAAACCTGACAAGCGTCCGATCAGCACTGACCGGACGTGTCTCATTAGGATTCTTCCTCTCTAGAACCTTACTAGAGTTGACCGAACTCTGGCACCCAGTGTCTGGTCACATTTCACTCAGCGTTCGGTCACATTCAGATGACTTCACTTGATCAAATGAACTGACTAGACTCTACTGCCAGCATCCAGTCACACCAGAACCAGCGTTCGGTCAACATTTGACCCTCCATTCACTTCCAACTCAAAATCATATGTGAATGAAGTTTTCTCTAATTGATCTTAGGGCGACTTAGGAGCTACCTAGCGCTAGATTTGATAAGTGTGCACCACACCTAACCCACTAGACTCACCTAGGTCAAGCTACTAGTCCATACCCCCCTTAATAGTACGACCAAAAGAAAAACAAAGTCCTAAACTACTTTAAGTGTTTCTTCAACACCAAACGACACTTAGAACTAGTCCATCCTTAACCTTGTCGTCCATCCTTTGAAAACCGAAACGATTTCCATCGTAAGGGCATGACAACCATGATTGATCAATTAATTGCCATTACCATGACCTAACTTAATTGCCTCTACAAAACACACGTTAGTCACAATAATCACATATTGTCATTAATCACCGAAACCCAACTAGGGGCCTAGATGCTTTCAATCTCCCCCTTTTTGGTGATTGATGACAATACTACCTCGAGTATGTAAAAGAGATAAGGTTTTCAACATGCTTGGTTCATATAAGCTTTTGACAATAAGAACAAAAGAGTTAGACAAGCTTATATGACCCAAGCCAACATGATGTACTCAATAGATATGAAATAAGCATGAGTACAAGAAATAAAGCTCATTTGCATCGGGAGTAAAACATGGAAGCAAAGCAAATGAGCACGTAACCAAGTGACATGGCATATATAAAGATCAAAGTAGAGAGCACACATGTCACATATCACATAAATATCACGATCACACGTATGTAGTTCAATGCATGAAAGTAAACATGAATGCATAATAATGTATCACACATAAAAAGCAAAATGTAATAGATAAGCTCCCCCTAGATATATCGCTCCCCTAAGTCTCATACTTGATCCCTCTCCCCCTTTGGCGTCAAACACCAAGACCTAAGAGTCGGTCGGTGGGGCTGGAGCAGACGAGTCGGACGCTGAGGCGCGATGAGCGATCTAAAACTAGGTAGCATCATCATCTGATCCTGAGCTCTGAGCAGTATGACCCTGTATCACTGGAAGTGACGCTGAAGCTGTCTAGGTCGAATCTAAGACTGGTGCGGCTGGTGACTCTATAGGTATCACTGAAGTAGGCGGCTTTGATGATGCAATAGATGAAGGGAGCATCTCTATGGTCCTAGTAATAGGAGCAACTGTGGAAGGACTAGGGACATGTAGATCTAGCGGTGTTGGCTGCCCTGTCAACTCACTAAATGTAGCACCAAGGATCCTAGAAATTGGGGTGTCTGTCACAAGCATCGACGAACTCTGAGCCGGTGTGAAGCTCGTATGTAGAGGTGTGAAGGAAAGACCTTGGGCTGGCACTGGCAATGCAAACCACTAGGACACCTGCTCTATCGATGAAGAAAACTATGTCACTAGTTATCCCTGACTCTGAAGCCCACTGGGTTGTACAACTAGAGTCTGTGAAGTGATAGCAGGCTGGCCAAGCTGAGGTGTAAGTTGTGACGGTGGAGCCCTAATAGTAGTCACAACATGCTGCATGAAACCAAGTAACTATTGCTGCATGAGGAGCTGCTGCTGCTGCATGGCCTGCTGCTATCGCTGGAACTCATCCTATCTAGCCTGAACCTATGCTAGAACAGCTGCGGTCTCTTGGGCCTAGCGAGCCTGATCCTGCCTCATCCGCTCAAGTATAGCAAGTAGAGCGGGGTCTATCTATGGTGCCTGTGGAGCAGAGCTAGAGCCACTGGCCTCACCATCATGTCATCGTGGAGGCATCTGAGGGATATCCTGGTAGTCATCATCTAAACTGTCGCTAGGGTTGCTCTTGACCATACTCTCTTGCTGAGCATCTAGCTACTCCTCCTCTGTAGCTGCTACGCACCTGATGATCTCATCCTGCTAGGCTGTAGTCTCTGGCACCTCTGGGTGATGGCGTGGCTAGCTAGGTGTCCTTGTTGCACTATGGCAGAGCATCTAAGTCATGTTATATGCTGGAAACTCTATAGTAGCACCAGAATACTATACCAACATCTCAGGAGGCCTCACTATGACTGCCCTATGAATCAGAAATGTGATTCGATGAGCATACGACAGCTGCCTATGACCTCAGAATCCCTTTGCAAGTGTATCCTCCATCTCAGAAAGAATGAGATCCCATATATCAAATACTGTCTGCTGGATTAGGGAGTTTAGTAGCCACAACTAAATGCAAGTCAATCCCTCACAATATCCCATCCTCGGTAGCAGGGTCCACCTCATGATAGCATCAAGCAGTCTAGCTGTAGGAGTAAGATCCCTGGGTGTCCAGCTCAACCCCTCGCCGAATGGCTCTGTGAAGCAAGGTAGGATGAGATCTGTGGGAGGCATGAAACCACCGTGAGGGCATCTAGGAGGCTCTGTATGACCATAGCAAACCTTGTGAAGGCAGATGGGTGACTCCTATAACCTAAGGATCTCTCTGACCCTAAAGCTCATCAGCCTATAGTCACGGCCTCTGAATGCAAAGTGTATGAACCTGTGAGCTGGGTCAATCCAAAGTGTAGTGTTGAACTCACAGACCTAAGATGGAACATATCTGCCTATCCATCCAAGTAAGTCTATCAGCACTGGCAAGTAAGAGAGATGAGGGTGGATCTACTCTCTAGCTGCTACTACAATGGCCTCAATGGAGCAAACCCTCTAAGATCTGAAAGCTACACCACTGTTTAGATAAGCACTGTAGAAGTCCTCCTGTAGTGGTGTATAGAAACCCTCTGAAGCACGCTCATCCCTCCTTAGTGGGAACCAGTCCTCGAACTAAACAAACCTGAGCTATTGCACCTGCTTGGCCGTGGCGGCCCTTAAATCCAGATGAGTCACTGGAGGCGGAACCTATGGTCAAGGAGGTGGACGAGAACCCCTCCTTTGTGTCTCTGGCCTTGGTGTCACCTGGGTATGGGTATGACTAGAGCGGTGTAACTGTGGTTGAGGTGCCTGCTCTATCTCCTCTATCTACTCTCCCTCCTGAGTCTGCTCAGCACCCTCTGACTACATTGGTGGTTGTGTCTACTGCTCTAGCTCCCCCTAAGGCTGAGTCTCCTCCAAAACAACATGACATCCCTCAAGCATAATAGTCCTAGCTAGACTACCATGATGATGCTCAACCTACTCAATGGCTACCGTCTATGCTAGTGAAAGCTGATCTGCAATGACAACACCCCTCCTAGCACCTCCTCTCTTTGCACGCTCTATGGTGGCTACTACTGCTACTGCTCTCGCTATATCAGCATCTACAAACTTTTGCTTATTTGATGTAGTCTTCTTTGTCCCCTTGCCTTTCACCTTAGCAGGCAAGCAAAGCGGAGGCCTCAGATCCTATCACCGGGACCACCTCCGGCGTTCTTGACATGTGCCATTGCTGGAGCTAAAAAGAACAACTGCCACTGATGAGAATCAACTACCAACTATCACTTTTGAGGCTTGTCCTCGATCTGTACTCACGAGCTTGGCCATGAGTTAACTGACAACTACCAAAGTAACCTTAGAAACACCGACTCATTGATGAACCGGCGAACCAAAGAGCAGAGGAACAAATCACAGGGAACCACTAGGAATTGCCTAGGGTTAAGGTTTCAACAAGGCAACACGGCACTAAATCGGGCATGGTGATGCTAGTGCGGCAATGGTGGTGCTGTTGCAGGTGGCTAGGGCACCAGTGATGCTTAGGCGGCTGCGCTAATGTAGGTGGCGCTAGGGCACGGACTCACGATGAAGGGCGGCACATGGCGCTGCTGCAGTGCAGGCTCGGTGGCGCTGGTGCGAGGCACAAGGAGGGCGTGAGTGGTGAAGCAAGGCGCGGTGGTGTGAGAGCAGCACGGGCATGGCAGTGCGGGACGCGTCGGTGAGATGCGGTGGTGCTGCTACGCGACTAGGGTACGGCGCGTGGCGTGGATGTGACGAGGAACAGCGAAGTCAGTGTGGGATTAGGTCAAGCACGGCGTGACGCTACGATTATATGGTGCCCCCCCGACATAAGAGAAAAGGAAACCGAGATAGAGTCTAGAAACCACGCGACTTCAACTGACCGAATGCTCCGGTGGCAATGACCGGACGCTGCCACCCAGAGTCTGGTCGACAATAGAGATGTCCAAAACCTCCCAAGTCATGTCCGGATATGTCCGACCACTACTGACTGGACACAGCTAGAGTTCGGTCGATCCTTAGATCTTCTTCTTTGCTTGACTAGACGTAGGAACGTCATTTGACCGGACGTAGGGAAGGTACTATTTCAGTGTTTGGTCACTCTTTTGCAGCAACGGTTCACCGCCTATGAACTGACTAGACGCTGGACTTCAAAGTCCGGTGCAGCGTCCGATCACTCTTTTTTAGCAAATCTTCAAAGGTCCTTCGTGCTGCCTATTCCCAATCAAGTCCCAACCTCAATAAGACCCAAATAAACACCAATTGGGACTGATGTGAGTGATCTCTCTCAACCCCTCAAAATTTTCAAAGTATTTTACCTAAGGCTATAATTCTTTTTAAGAAAATAGGCAATAAAAGGGTGATTGAAGAGAAATGACAAAACAACATTCATGCATATGCAACACAATACTTGAAAGTAATTCTAGTTGCTTGTCAAGTTTGATCCAAGGTTAAGCTTCTTCATATGCTTTTTGGCAGTTATCTTAACCATGTTAGACAAGCCCTAAATGCATTACCAAGAAGTAAACATGTTGTATATTACAATGCAATGCAAGGGAAAACACAAGCTCATTTTTTAGTGAAGTTACTAAAATTAAGCACATTGAGCTCATTCCTCAACCGACCAAATGTAGCCTCGTCTAGTGGTTTAGTGAAGATATCCACCAATTGATCTTCGGTCCTTACACCTTTTAATGATATATCATTCTTAGCAACATGATCTCTAAAAAAGTAATGGCAGACATCTATGTGCTTGGTGAGAGAGTGTTGAACCGGATCATTAGCAAGCTTTACTGCACTCTCATTGTCGCACAAAAATGGTACCTTTTCTAGAATTACACCATAGTCTAGCAAAGTTTACTTCATGTAAACTATTTGTGCATAACAAGCACCCGCGGCAATGTATTCCGCTTTGGCGATGGACAAAGCCACACTATTTTGCTTCTTGGAGGACCAAGACACAAGTGATCTACCAAGCAAATGGCACCCTCCGGATGTGCTTTTCCTATCAACTTTGCAACCAGCATAATCCAAATTGGAATAGCCAACTAATTCAAATCTAGCTCCTTTGGGATACCAAAGGCCAATGCTTGGTGTGTGCTTAAGGTACCTAAGGATTCTTTTAACGGCAATCAAATGAGCTTCCTTAGGATTAGCTTGAAATCTAGCACACATACACACACTAAACATGATGTCGGGCCTAGATGCGGTTAAGTATAACAAGCTACCAATCATAAAGCGGTAGAGAGTTTGATCAACCATTTTACCTCCCTCATCTAGGTCGAGATATCCATTGGATAGCATTGGTGTCTTGATTGTCTTACATTCATCCATATTGAACCTCTTGAGAAGATCCTTGGTATATTTTTCGTGAGAGATAAAAATCCCTTCTCTCATTTGCTTGTCTTGAAAACCAAGAAAGAATGTAAGCTCTCCAATCATAGACATCTCGAACTCCTTCGACATCAATTCACCAAACTCTTTGCAAAAATCTTCATTTGATGATCCAAAAATGATATCATCAACATATACTTGACAAATAAAGATCTCTCCATCAAGCTTCTTGGTGAATAGTGTGGTGTCGACCTTCCCAATAGTGAAACCCTTATCAATGAGGAAATCCTAAAGGCGCTCATACCATGCTCTTGGGGCTTGCTTAAGCCCATATAGCGCCTTGGACAACCTATAAATATGATTAGGATATCTAGGGTCTTCAAACCCGGGAGGTTGATCAACATAGACTACTTCATTAATAAAGCCATTTAAAAATACACTTTTAATATCCATTTGATATAATTTCATTTCATGATGCAATGCATATGCAAGGAGGATACGAATGGCTTCAAGTCTTGCAATCGGTGCAAAGGTCTCTCCAAAATCCAACCCTTCAACTTGAGAGAACCCCTTTGCAACTAGTCTTGCCTTGTTCCTCACAATAACGCCTTGATCATCTTGCTTGTTGTGGAACACCCACTTTGTTCCAATGACTCTTGCACCTTGTGGTCGCTCTTCAAGAGTCCAAACTTCATTACGGGTGAAGTTGTTCAACTCTTCATGCATGGCATTTATCCAATTGAAATCTTAAAGAGCTTCTTCTACATTCTTAGGTTCAACACAAGAGATAAAAGAGTGATGTTCAATAAAAGAAGCAAGCTTTTGAGATAGAGTCATTACACCCTTTGATAGACTCCCTATGACAAGATCTTATGGATGAGCTTGTAGTAGAGGTGAATTTCTTCTATCAACTACTTGAGGGGGAGGTTGTGGAGCATCAACATCTTGTGCTTGTGCCACCATTTGATCATAAGAGACATGAGTATCTTCATTTTCTACTCTCCCATCTTTGTCACCATCTTGTGGCACATTTGGTGAAGAAGGTGGATCAATCACTTGTACATCATCTTTAGGCTTGATGTCTCCAACCAGAATGTTCTTCATAGCCTCCCTCAATGCTTCATCACCTACATCATCAAGATTCTCATGTGCTCCTTGGGAGCCATGAGATTCATCAAATTCCACATCAAGTTAGCATCTTTAGAGGTGAAATCCACTAGATATAGGTTGTTGTATCTAAAACCCTTGAATATAACTTGATCATCATCTTTCTTAGATACAACAACTTCCTTCTCGGTAAACAAGCATTGAAAGCCAAGATCACACAATTATCCAATAGATAGCAAGTTGAAACTCAAGGAAGCAACATATAGCACATTTGAGATAGAATGATCATTTGATATTGCCACTTTGCCCAATCCTTTGACTTTGCCCTTTGAATTATCTCCAAATGTAATTTTTTCTTGGCCATCTACTTCTTCATCTAGTGAGGTGAACATACGAGGATCATAGGTCATATGTTGTGTGCAACCACTATTAATTACCCAATGACTTCTATCGGTCTTGTAGTTCACCTACACACAAGAGATCAAGCTTGTTTAGGGACCCAAACTTGTTGAGGGCCCTTGACTTTCTCTACATGTGACTTTGAAACCTAAATTTTCTTAGGCCTATTCTTGTTGGGAGGTCCTAAGAACATGACTTTCATTTTATCACTAGAATCCTTTCTAAGCATGTAATGAGTATTGAAAGCAAAATGTCTAACATGCTTGGGCAAGGGTTGTGGTGGTGGAGTTTGACACTCATGGGCAAAGTGGCCTTCTTGTCCATACTCAAAACACCTCTTTGGCTTTGGCTTTGACTTGTGTTGTTGTTGTTGAGCTTAAGCCTTCTTCTCTTGATTTGCCAAGTATCCAATTCCACTTCTATACATCTTCATGACGGTGTTCATGAGTAGCTCACTTTGAAGATGTTGTCCTCTTGTAAATTTGCTCAACCCAGTCTTGAGATGCTCTTTTTCTAGCTTGAGCTTCTTGTTCTCTTCTTTGAGCTCATCATGATTCTTCTCCTTCTTGAGTCTCTTGTTTTCTTCTTTAAGCTTCTTATTCTCAAGAGCTAGATCACTATCATGGTCAAGGTTCTCTAACACATTGGTGTTTGTGATTGATAGCTTCTCAAGATCTTTCTTTAGCTTCTCATTCTCATTCTTGATCTTGACATACTCATCATAGTCATTGGACTCAACCACTTGCTTACCTTTGCTACTAGAACCTTGCTCAATGCTCTCAATAATCAAGTCATCACATGATGTAGCTATATCAATCTTAACAACATGGTTAGTAGCATCATGTGGCTCATTGGATAAAAACTCTTGAGAGATAACAAGATTATCATGATTGATCTTAAGATTTGTATACTCTTCTTTTGGCATGCTATAGCTAGTGATGAGCTCATTATGTATCCCCTTAAGTTTATCATATTTTTCTTTAAGCTCTTTCTTAGAAGATTTGAGCTCCTTGAGTTTGGACGACATAGCATCATTTACTTCTCTAAGCTCAACACTAGCCTTTTCCGCTATATCACATTTAGCTAAAAGAGAGTCATTCTTAAGTTCTAGCTTTTCATTCTTAGCTCTCTACTTTCTAATGATCTTAGTGTATTGATTTAGCAATTTAACAAGATCATCATATGAAGGTGATTCAAATTCATCATCATCACTATCACTATCATCATTGTTAGCATGTTCATCACCACTACTATCATCATCATTTGATACCTTTCGTTCACCCTTGGCCATAAGGCATAGGTGTGTAGAGGATGATGGCGGTGGTGTCGGTGAAGATAATGAAGAGTTAATCACAATGGCAGCCACCTTCTCATTGTCACTATCATCATTGGATGAGCAACTTAATGAATCAATATCTGTGAGCCAATCACTGACGATGTATGCCTTGCCATTTTTCTTCTTCTTGTGGAAGTCCTTATTTTTACCATCCTTCTTCTTGTATAGCTTGTTTTTCTTCTTCTCATCTTCATCACTTGAGTCATCTTTCTTGCCCTTGTTCTTCTTCTTGTATTTGTCTTTCTTAGGCTTGGGGCATTGATTGCTAGATGACCAAGTTCTCCACAATTATAGCAATCCATCTCAGAGATTGGCTTCCTTCTAGTGCTAGTGAAGAACTTCTTTTTCTTGCCATCAAACTTGATGCCATTCTTGTTGAGCTTCTTTAGCATCTTGGCGGTTCTTCTCACCATGAGAGCAAGACTTGCATCATCAACTTCATCATCACTTGAGCTCTCATACTCAATTCTTGCTTTGCCCTTCTCTTGGCTAGCCTTGAATGCTAAGTGTTTGTCTTTCTTCTTGGTAGAGGATGAGTCATCTTGTGGTGTGATGTGCATGTACATCTCATGAGCGTTGATCTTTCCCAAGATTTGAGTTGGTGTAGCGCTGGAAAGATCACCTTGATGAAGCACGGTCACAATGTGCCCATATTTGTCAATGGGGAGGACACTCAAGATCTTTCTTACAACATCAGATGGTTGCATTTATGTAAGTTCGAGCCCATTGACTACCACTACAAGAACATTCAAGTGTGAGTACATTTTATAAGCACTCTCTTTAGGAAGCATCTCAAAAGAATTAAGCTTTTTCATTACAAGATGATAGCGTTCCTCACGCTTGCTCTTAGTTCCCTCATGGAGCACATAAATATCCGACCATAGTGTATGGGTGTCCTTGTGGTTCCTCATCTAGTTAAACACATCTTTGCAAAGGCCTCTAAAGATGGTGTTTTTAGCCTTTGCATTCCATTTTTCATAATTCACTTCATCACCTTGAAGGTGCGTGGGATCCCTA
>NW_027096914.1:0-60000 GCF_019320115.1 Miscanthus floridulus
TGGAGGAGAGGAGCGTCGTGGATCCGAGTCCTAGCTACCTGGTAGCCTAGCTAGTACTACGGTGTAATAGGCCTTTGAATTCTCTTGAAATGGGCAATAACGAGGGAGGAGAGGGCTCGGAGGTGAGAAGCGACCAGACCCGTGCACTGCTGCACAACGCAAATGCTGCCGCACTGCACACGGATGCCGTGAACATCATCGTTCTGCCGCTGCCGCTGCTACTGATGGAAAGCTTAACAGGCAAGTTCCATAACTAAAACTAAGCTGTCTGGCTGGCAATTAACTGGGCGTTGTTTGGGTCCATATTATATATATATATATATATATATATATATATATATATATATATATATATATATATATATATATATATATATATATATATATATATATATATATACTATCCTGTAGCTGGCTACAGAATAACTTATTCTGTAGCCACTTTGAGTTACGATATATATGAGCACGTTGATATACCCAGCTAACAATTAGCTGATCAATTTAGCTATGGTCCGTTTCAATCCACCCAGCTCGTTTGTATCGGCGCAGTTACGTACGTCCGTCTTCCAAAGTCAGCAGCACCTCCCATCCATCCATCCAATCAAACCTTCGGCTTCGTTCCTCGCACATCGCCAACGCATGCACACGGACGACAGACAGCACGCACGCGCAGGAATGGAATGGAATTGAATCGAAACCGAACCTGCCGATGCATGCCAATTTGCCACCGCACCGGCACCGCTCTCTCATCACCCTTTCCTGCTTCCACCGCCACCGTCCGGTCACCCACCCGCCTCATTTTCTGCACCGCGGCAGCTTGCAGGCAGCTACATTCTCACATACAGTACTCCTACTCCTACCAGTACATGTACATGTACACCTACGGCCAGCTACATTCTCACATATCTTGTGCCAGCTAGCGCTACCAGTACCAGCTGCAGCATCGCCATCCAGTGATCCAGTCCCAATGTCTCCCATACCACACCAACATGTTCTCACACAGGTGACACAACACAGCCCCTACAGCAACACCCAGTATATGTATACGTATAAACCATGCTGCTACCCCTGCTAGCAGTGTGCAACCCACACAAACCGTATGTAAATAACATACTCCTATTAAGAAAAATAGGAATGCCTCATGTAGGCAGCGCAGCATATGTACAAACAAAACTCCCCTGCTCTGCTGACACACTTGGCATTCCTCCACATGCATGCCCACTTCACTTCAGTCCAGTTCCCTACTTCCCTAGCACTAACAGGCCATCACCGTGCATGTGACCCTCCCAGTGCCAGCTACATGCCATGCCAACACATTCACCAGATCCGATCCGAGGCACAACCACACATACCACACGTGACATTTTTCAGGTCACAGGTTCAGCAACACCCATGCAGATTTTTCACATGATAATATGTACCAGTATCCCAACCACAACCAGGCCGCGCCAAACAATATATATATATAAACACGCTACTGACTAATGATCATTCCATCCCTGCACCAAATAATCATCATCAGTCTATGAAACCACAAGAAAATATACAGTGACTGCGCTCTATGTTAGGATTAGGGTTCATGCTCTCTGTCTCGTGCCATATGCTATCGCTATTCACTACTCTGCTGCTGCCGCCACGGCCCCCCAAAATGCCTGATGATGCACACTACCCTCACCAGAGCCAGACATCTCCTGCTTTCAAGGATGCTGCTGCTAAAGGGGTCCAGTGGGTGATGATATCGCTGCTCTACACATACACCGCTACTCTAGGCTATACTACTCCTCATCGTCAGATAGGCACACCACCTCTCTGCTGGCGCCGGAGCTTCCCTGGGGGGATGTGCCAGGGGGTCCACCAGTCAGGTCAGCACCTCCCTGTCCCTGGGGGTATGTGCCTGGGTGTCCACGAATGAGGCCAACCCTGAGCGATGCCTCCCACTCGAGCAATGAAGTGGATACCTGATAAGACTGGCTGCCTATGCGAACTGCGGGGTTCCGAACTCCAGCCGCTGCATTCAGTGGACCTGCCATGTTGTCGGGAGCTGGATTCGGAAACCCTGCTTGCTGTCGAGCCGCCATGGGAGCCGGATGTGAGCTTGGTGCCATGACTTGGGGCAACCGTTGTAGGAGGCGACGCAGCACCTCCTGACTCTGATCCCGGGCAGCCTGAGCAGTGCCTCCTATGTGAGCTAGAGCTTGCTGAATTCTTGATTCAGTGTTCAGTGGACCACCTCCCATGTGGTGAAAAGCTGGATTCAGACCTGGTGCTTGTTGGCTTGCCATGGCAGCTGGGATTCTGCTATTTGACTGCGCAAAGTTTGCCATCGGCTCTGGACCCGAACCTGGTAGCAGCGAGGATGCTGGGAAAGCTGGATGTGAGTTTGACGCAGATGGCATTGCCTGGTGGACTGAACTTGGTGCCATGGATGTCAATGGGATACCTGCCAGTGCATTGCCAGACGCAGAGCTTTCAAACATACCAGGGGAAGACTGTCTCGATGGTACAAACCCTGGATTGGTGATACTGGGCTGCTGTTCATCTCTGCGAACCATTGTACACGGTGCCGGCATCCTGAGTTGCTGGAGATGAGGAGCAGGTCCACGTGATTGTGCTCCAACAGCTGCGTAGATTCCATTTCGTGGAGGCATTGAACCAACAGGTGATGGTGCTGCCCTGGAAAGGTTTCCAGGTAAAACTGGTTGCAGTTGGATAACCCCAGAAGCCGGTGGCCGAGCCACCTGTGAAGGTTGGAGGTAAGGTCCTGTTGTATGAGATGAGATCAAAACTGGTGGTCGAGGGGCTAATGATGAGGCAACTGGTAATAATGTGGTTTGAGCTGCTGTTGTCCCACACGGAGCATGCTGAGAAGACTGGGGTGCCTGCCAAATTGTGGGACTTGCAGATCTCTCTGTAAAATAGAAGGAAGAAGCAAACCATGTATCACATGTTCCAAGGAATGAAAAAAATAAATTCAGCAACAATGTCAGATCTAAATACACAGATCAATGTAAAAATAATGTAATTCAACGAGCCAATCCAGGCAAAGCATATAGCATTACAGCACAAGAATCAAAACAGGGGGAGGGAAAACTCCACACACACATGCTATCATTCCACCATACAGAACACCCAGGTATGCAGGTCAAGGGGTCAGGTGAGATCAAAATGATTAGTCTTAACCAAACAGTGTTCAATCTGACAAGAAAAATAAAAAAACCAATGCAGGCTATGGAAGATCTGCATTAGGTATAAACCTCACGAAAGAATACTAATACATAAACACAAGCACAAAGTTATGCTCGTACCTTGAACTGGAGATTCTTTCATTTTCTGAAAAATTTTAGCTAGTGATTGATGCACAAAAACTTTCGTGCAGATACGATTAAGATCTGTGGTCAACCGATGATACGCAGAATCTTCCTCTTGAAGTAACAACTCATATTTCTCCTTTACCTTCTCTATTTCTTGGTTGCACTCTGTTTGAAGTTGTGATTTCTGTCCGCAAGAAATTGTGCAGAGAAGGAAGAAATGAAAAGTCTCACGGTTAGAAAATGCAATCTAATGTAAGGATAAACCATGTACATAGAAGTAAATATGCAAACCTTCTGTTCATGGTTTTTACTGAGCACAGCGTTCCAGTATTTCAGTTTTTCAAGCTCATTTATTAGTGGTTCGGAACTACATAATAGACTTGCAGGTGCCACTGTAGATAGTTGGGCTAGCTGCTCAGGACCCGATGTCGTGTTTGGCTGAAGACCTATTTGAATTCTCTCATCAGGGTGTGTCCTCTCTGGTGGGATATGCTGAGCTGAGGTTGATGGCTGTGTTTCAGGCTGCAAGTTCTGAGCTGGAACGGTGCCAGATATGCCTGCTCCTTCTGCTTCCGCAAGTTGATCCTGCAATGGAGGAGATGACCGCATTCCGGACTGCAAATCTGGAGCTGACAACATACCACAAGTACCTGCTGCTTCTTCTGCATGAGGATCAGATGAAGGTTCCACACTCTGCTGGACAGCTGTGCGTTGTGTCATAGGCATGCCAGACAGATCAGTTCTTTCAAGTGGAACATCCTCCTGTATTGTAACTGACGGTTGCAAATCCTGAGATGCTGAGGTGCACAAGAGACCAGCCCTTTCTGCTTCCTCAGACAGAATCAAGGTCAGTCGCTGCAAATCACCAACTGGATGCTGTGAAGTTGCTAAACTATGTTGGACATGGGGACTTGTGATTTCCTGTGCAGGCATACTTGCTTGACCATTCTCGGTTTCAGCTTCCCCAGAAAATGGCAGGGTGGACAGATTGCTGGTGGTACAAGTTAGATATTCTGTTTGGCCTTCCTCTGACAAATCAGTTCCTCTATCTGGCCGACAGCCTGTTTGGCTCCGGTCATCTGGGAACATTCTTTGAAGTGGAACATCCAACAATGACGTGGATGGCCGCATGTCACGATGCAAATCCTGTTCTGCCTGAGTACCCAACATACCTGGTGATTCTGACACAGCAGGTGTATGCCCTGAAGATGCATCGTTACTTTGCAGGGAAGACGTACTTGATATCTTTACAGGAGTTCCGACCTCCAAAGGAAGTGACAACATAGCTGAGCTTTGTGGGGCAGCCAAAATTGGCGACTCTGAGTGGGCTTTTTGTGCGTGAACAGTGCCATCATTATCTACATCATGATTTTTACTGCCTCCCTGTAATAAAACTGTTGTAGTTTCTGGCTGATGCCTTGTTTCAGAGCTGTCAGCATCCAGGGTTGAGCTTGATGGTTGAATATCAGGCTGCTGAGCAGCCTCTGTGTCCAGATTACTTGATGGATCTGCTTCTTCTGGTGGATGTCCCGAAATTGGTAACTTCCGTTGAGTGGGTAGACTTGTACTATGTTGTGCAGGCATACTTGACTGATCACTCTGAGTTTCAGCTACCGAAGCTTCTGGCACGACAGCTGGGTTGTTTGGAGCAATATAAGATCGACTTTCTGAATTCAATGGATCAGCAGCGACAGTGTAAATATTTTTTTCTTTAATTCCCGTACTGGAATCATCTAAATGGTCAGAAGTTGTCCCTTCCTGCAACATTCCAGTTGTTGTATCTGGTTTCATCTTACTGGAATCACCTAAATGGTCAGAAGTTGTCCCTTCCTGCAACACTCCAGTTGCTGTATCTGGTTCGTGGTTCATTTTACTAGAATCATCAGGACACACCTTCTGATGTTGAGCACCCAATGTTGGGCATGGTGTTTGCATCTCAGTTTGCAGATCCTGAGCTGCCATTGCAGGTAATGCATCAGATGGTTCTTCTGCAGTTGGATGCTGCAAGGTAGTGACATTTTGTGGAGAAGCCAAAATAGGCAATTCCATGTGGTCCGGATCTGCTGCAACAGTACTATCATTTTCTGCATTGATTCCCACAAGAGAAGTTGCACTTCCTGGAAACATACTTGGATTAGCAATAATGTCTCCCTTGGCATGTTCAATACTTCTGCCATCACCAGTTGAAGATTCCTAAAAATAAGGAGGCTATTAGTGATCGGTAGTCAGGCATCACTAAAACACTTTACAGGGACAATCAACACAAACAATAAACAAAGCGCAATACAACAACAACAACAAAGCCTTTAAGTCCCAAACAAGTTAGGGTAGGTTAGAGTTGAAACCAAAGCAATTAAGGTTCAGGCACGTGAATAGCTGTTTTCCAAGCACTCCTATCTAAGTCTAAGTCTTTGGGTATGTTCCATCATTTCAAGTCTCCTTTTATTGCCTCTACCCAAGTCAACTTCGGTCTTCCTCTGCCTCTCTTCACGTTACTATCCTGGTTTAGGATTCCACTACGCACCGGTGCCTCTGGAGATCTCCGTTAGACATGTCCAAACCATCTCAACCGGTGTTGGACAAGCTTTTCTTCAATTGGTGCTACCCCTAATCTATCACGTATATCATCGTTCTGAACTCGATCCCTTCTTGTATGACCGCAAATCCAACGCAACATACGCATTTCCGCGACACTTATCTGTTGAACATGTCGTCTTTTCGTAGGGCAACATTCTGCACCATACAATATAGCAGGTCTAATCGCCGTCCTATAAAACTTACCTTTTAGCTTCTGTGGTACCCTTTTGTCACATAGGACACCAGACGCTTGGCGCCACTTCATCCACCCTGCTTTGATTCTATGGCTAACATCTTCATCAATATCCCCGTCTCTCTGTAGCATTGATCCTAAATATCGAAAGGTATCCTTCCTAGGCACTACTTGACCTTCCAAACTAATATCTTCATAGTGCCGAAGTCACATCTCATATACTCAGTTTTAGTTCTACTGAGTCTAAAACCTTTGGACTCCAAAGTCTTCAGCCATAACTCCAGTTTCTTATTCACTCATGTCCGGCTTTCATTAACTAGCACTACATCGTCCGCGAAAAGCATACACCAAGGGATGTCCCCTTGTATGTCCCTTGTGACCTCATCCATCACTAAGGCAAACAGATAAGGGCTCAAAGCTGACCCTTGATGTAGTCCTATCCTAATCGGGAAGTCATCTGTGTCTTCATCACTTGTTCGAACACTAGTCACAACATTGTTGTACATGTCCTTAATGAGCCCGACGTACTTCGTTGGGATTTTATGTTTGTTCAAAGCCCACCACATAACATTTCTTGGTATTTTATCATAAGCCTTCTCCAAGTCAATAAAAATCATGTGTAAGTCCTTCTTCTTCTCCATATACCGCTCCATAACTTGTCTTATTAAGAAAATGGCTTCCATGGTTGACCTTCCGGGCATGAAACCAAATTGGTTCATAGAGACCCGCGTTATTGCTCTCAAGCGATGCTCGATAACTCTCTCACATAGCTTCATAGTATGGCTCATCAACTTAATTCCCCGGTAATTAGTACAACTTTGAATATCCCCTTTATTCTTGTAGATCGGTACCAATATACTTCTCCCCCAGTCGTCAGGCATCTTATTCGATCGAAAAATATGGTTGAACAACTTGGTTAGCCATACTATAGCTATGTCCCCGAGGCATCTCCACACCTCGATTGGGATACCATCCGGTCCCATCGCCTTACCTCCTTTCATTATTTTCAACGCCTCTCTGACCTCAGATTCTTGGATTCTCCGCACAAAGCGCCTATTGGTGTCATCAAAAGAGTCATCCAACTGAAAGGTTGTGTCCGTATTCTCACTATTGAACAATTTGTCAAAATACTCTTGCCATCGATGTCGGATCTCATCCTCCTTCACCAAGAGATGCTCCCTTTCATCCTTAATGCACTTAACTTGGTTGAAGTCCCTTGTCTTTCTCTCACGAACCCTAGCCATCGTATAAATGTCCTTCCCTCCTTCCTTCGTATTCAAATGTTGGTAAAGATCCTCGTACGCTCTACCCTTTGCCACACTTACAGCTCGCTTTGCAGAATAAACAAAGCGCAATGGTTAAAGAAAATACACACAAAAAAAGCTCTAAGCACTGGTGAAGTATCAACAAAGTACACTTGTACAGCAAAAAGGCTTAAACACTTTGATTATCTTGGTGGTCTGGGAGCTGTAGAAGCATGGCAAGACCTGTGTGTTCAATAGATCTTCTATGAGTTCAGACACGGTTCTATGAGTTCAGACATGGTTGTGAGGGCAGTAATGGAGCTGTGGAGAAGGGTACCTTATGGTGTGCAGCCAAGGCTAAAGACCTCACTGATTTCTCAGTTCAGTACTTCAGTTGTTAGGTTGTTTCTTGTTTTGTTTGGTGGCACAGCTGTGATATGCAAATTGGTGTTTGTGTGAGTGGTTTGTAAGTGGTGTTGCATTTGGGTATATCCTTCTTCATGAAATGACACACAGATCTCATAAGCATTCAAGGGGAAAAAAGTAGTTGCATGAAATAGCTTTGATGTGATTTTATAGACAAGATAATCGCTCAAAGAATCTTTTGTGTCGAAAGATAATATAACAGATTTGATAGGCTTCAAACACAAAACAACCTCCAATCAAAGCACAGTAAACAAAAGCCATGGCGTATGACATATAACAAAAGAAAGAAAGAAAAACTCAGCTGACTAATGCAATACCTGATTGATTGAATCATGACATGTAGGAATAGAACTAGCAGAACAGGCTCTTTGGTAGTCAATTCCATCAGAACTACAGTGATTATTGTTATCTGGAAGATCTACAGATTCTGATGCTGCTCTCCCACCAGACCTCATATGAGCTTCTGTAGGCTCATTTCTCACTGCAAGTGTAGGACAAGCCTCTGGTGAAAATGAACTGCGTACAATAGTAATTTCCATCAATCTGTCATCCAAAAGCTGGTCACCATCCAAGGGCAAATTTTTGTCAACATGATTATCACCATTTTGCTTCTTAAAATGGATGAATTCCTCAACGACAGAATTGGAATCTGGTAGAGTAATGCAGGGATCAGGGAATTGATCTAATTCACCTGATATTACTTCGTGTTTGAGTTTTTCCTTCATCAGTTGCTCTTCAGCCAGTGTTGTAGAATGCAGCGCATCAAGTTTGAAAAACTGGAGCCTCATGTGCGCCAAAAAAGAATGCATAAACATAGTGAACCACTGAATCACTAACTTTATTTGGTCAATTTTCATCTCTTCATCAATGTTACTTGTCCTAATGTGTTGAACAACTGCATGGCATACCTCTTTCAGTTTATTAACTTGATTGTCTCTCTGTGTTCTTAAATTTAATATCTCAAGTTCTTGCTTCTCAATGATATCCCTCTCTCTTGAGGAAAAAATGCTGTTAAATAAGTCTTTTCTTTTCATTGCAGCATTACTAGGAGATTCATCACTTAAGAGATGCTGCTCTCTGCCAGCATCTGGAGCAGATACCAATTCGAGCTCATCTGAAACCATCACCTTCTTCTCAGCGGCAGACGCGCTATCTTCAGTGCCATTTGTGAAGTTACCATGAAGATCCATTGCCTGCTTCGGCAAATTGTGGTCACTTCTCAAGTTAGCAGATGAGCTCTCATGTGGTGATAATCTATCATTGATTCTTCCACCTGATTTATGAGCAACCTTTTCTTTTAAGATACCTATTTCTTTATAGAAAAATTCTGAGAGCTCCTCACTGCATTCATATTTCAAGCCATCTGAAGCAAGGGCAAGTGATTCTCGATGATCCAACTTAGTGTATTTCAGAAAAGAAGCAGCACGCCAACACTGAAGCAAGTAATAAAGAAATTTATTGTATTTGGTAAAGCCGATGTAAAAGCAAACAAAGTAACACTAGTTGGTGCCTCTCTTACCAAGGCTATGTTGAACGCATGCAGTATGCACCGTGGCTCCCGCACAACTAGATGATTCTTTAAAAGATATTCAAGGAACTGCTTGGCTAGAAAGTGTACATTATCCTGCAGTTGTTAAGAATGAAAAAGAGTTCAGAACCAGAGGAACAGATACTTCCACAAATAATGAAATCAGAATGACACTGAATGCAACAAGAGGGCAGAGAGGGAGGAAAAAAGTTAGCAGAAAGACTTTTCATGTTAAAATAGAAAAAGCAGTAGTAGATCGCCGCTTCACATATGCATCAAGAATATATAACCATTAAGTGTATCACAGGAAGTCTTAGCAAGTACAGAAGATCAACTCTGAACTGCAGACACTGTCCTTGTTTCTAGTTTAGAGCAAAAGAAAAAACAATAGAAGAGCTTAGACTATACATACTGGTAGCTTTAACACCATCATTAGCTTTGACAGCTCATGCTTAATTTCAGCGTGAAGACTTTTGGGTGTGCTCATGTTTTGCACTCCTTCAAAATGAACTTTATTAGGAAAAATGTAATATGTTCACATACAGAACAAAAATACTAACTTCAGATTGTAATTTCAGATTGTTTTACCTGTCTCAGGAAGTAGATGAAGGTCAGCACTTGATGGAGTACTAATTTCAGGAAGCAGGTCATGATTAATTACATCCAAACGGAAATTTGAAGAACCTGCAGTTTCACATGTGTTTCTAAGCTTCCTTCTGGATGTGTTAGTTTCTTCAGTGGTAACTTCGATTGGTTTATAGTGTTGACAATAAGATTTCCCATCCAGCAAATTTAACCAGAATTTAGGTGGATCTCCATCCAGTGAAGACACCCCCTCCTTCTCTCCTATCAGAGTAATGTTTCTTGAATAAAACTCACCACTCATGCAAGCTTTTGATATGGTTGTACTATTTACTTTGCTGCTATCTTCAACCTCAGTAGACAGCTCAGTTAAGAATTCCAAAATAACTTTATCCATAAAGATTGTGCCCCTTTCATTACTTTTACTTGCGCAGTTATCTTGTTGAAGCTCATCAACTCTGTTGAAGAGGAATGATACACCCCAGCTGACCAAGCAATGGCTTAAACTAGATGTTATGTCTTGGATGTTGCTATCAATAACCATGCTTTGCTTGGCGAGCACAAGACTCTTCTCCTCCACTGTGAAAGGAGTATATAAGCGGAAAATGCGCACATACTTCAGTTGTGACCCTATCTTGAGCTTTCGAAGAGCCTTCAGATCATTTAGTGGACTCAAGTCACTACCATAAATGATAATGGAATCAATAGATGAAAGATTAATGCTGGGTTGGCATGCACGGCTATCGATCAGAAAAACAAATCTCCCTTTGGTCGTGTCGTTGAACATATTCATTGCTTCTTGCTTCATTGCAAATGCTGAATGGTTTTGAACACGTTCGTATGACTCGGGGCCAAATTTATGGCGCACGAGGTCTTCCAAGATGTTGCCCATTCGGTCTCCAACTGCCCCATCAGACTGCCACGATGCAAAAAAAAAAGGTTGAAATAGTGCTGAACTCATAGATTGAAGCAGTGCCCTTGATGCATGCTAACTGCAGAAGGCTAGCATAAGCAAGAAAAATGTAGAAGGCAAAGTTAATACCAGTAACAGAGAGAATGCCACAGTTCAGAATAAGCTAATTAGAATTATCCACTATCCAGTTCCTAATAAATTGTTTTTACTGGTTAACGTTGGAGTTAGTTAACCAATATAGCTTGAAACCTTTCACGATGATAAAATTGATAAATTGAGTATAACATAGAATACCTAGGAAAGCCAAATATTTGAGTAATTATGCTTGTAATGACTGCTAAACTAAGAATCTAGTGAAGTAAGAGAAAGAAAAGGCGGACATAACTCACTTGAAAAAGAACAATGACCCTTAAGCTCTTGTTTCTGATCTCTTTAAGCATTTTTTCAAGAAGCAATAATTTTCCACTCACACACATTCTATCATCCGTAGATTCAATTATATCTCGAGTGTTGGCAAGTGAATGTTGTAGGTCAACGAGGCAAGGGTGATTGCAGCACTGTTACATAAAGCCAAGATGAGATCAGAATCCGTGACAACATGAAAAACTTCAAAGAAAATGTGCGTAGTCATGCAAATTGCAAGGGTGCTGTCTACTTAGTATACAAGAGAACATATATTTTGAAAACAAACCTTCCAAAGAGACATGACAACGTCACAAAGAGCTCCAACACTGTCAGTTGTCATTTGTGACTGCAGGACAGAGGAATTTGCAAGCAATATAGAAGAATAGAGTTCTAGCTGCACTTGTGAAAGGCAAGCCGGAACCCAATACTCCAAAAATTTTGAAGAACCTGCTTTTCGTTCATATGCAATATGGCGTGTAAACCTTGCTCTCAACATAGCAAGGCTATCAGTCTCAATGTAATCTCCACTGTCTTCTTGTTCCGAGTTAAGGAAGTCTAGCAACTTCTTATACTCAGGAAGACTATCCTACAAAACAGCAAGAAACATGGAATTATTTGAGCAACTGCTATAGAAGTGAAGATGTAGTTTAGAGCTGATGAAAGGCACCTTCAGTGGAGAGCTCAAAAGCACCATCCTAAAATATGTTGGTAGTTGCTTGAGTTGTTTGAGGTGTTTTGCAACTGAGTCTTGACAATAATCAACAATAACTGACTCCCAAACAATGCCCTCTACACTTTTAATGTCCTGTGCCATAGTAGACAGGAAAATATCAAAATTAAATGAAACACAGAAACCACATTCGGTTTATTTTCTTTCTAGGGTGTAATATGTGCCCTAATCCATAAGGAATATTAATGGGGCCGAAAAGATCATTACCAATTACCTCTAAGATAACATCAGGATGAGCTAGGAGAACATGCAACATTGTGTGACTTCCATTCTCATGGAACTCCGGATTTTGAATTAGTTTAAGCACATCCTTCTCCCCGTAAAACACAACAATGTTGATAGATGGTGCAAAGCGATTGAACTCAGCCTTCCATAAGGGAAGAGAAGAAGTTGTGACAAGTAGAAAAGAATGGCAAGCATCCGGTAAAACCGACGATATGAAAAAGATGGTCTTCATTACATGCTCCTGTATGGTACATAAGTCAATTAGTCAAACCATGTTTCTTTTATTTTTGTATCAAGGGGAAATAAGATCCAAATCTAAATATAACTGCAAAGATGTGCATGCAGAAATAAAACAGCATATTCACATAAAAGAATTTCATCAAACATCTAACAAAATTAAAATACCAGTATAATTAGAAACCAACAAAACAGAAAATGCTAGTGTAAGTAGAAGGTCTGCAATAATATGTTATTTATGGGTGTAACACTTAATGCTGACTTGAGTAGCTCCTACCTTATCATCAACAAAGACAGCACCTTGAGACTTGTGCCGGAACTCAAGGAGTTTATTTACAGAACACAGATGATCATTATCAAAATCAGGATGGCACCCATCTGGCAATCTCTGAAGTTTCTGAAATTGGCTTTCCTTAACCTGTAAAGAACAAAAAATGTGTGTTTCAGTAGCCAATACAACAAGTGGGGAGTAATGTAAATCAGGTTAAGCAGCACTTTCTGTTTTCAGGCATACCTTCTTTGTTTTTGTGGGAACAGTTGATTGCTTGGATTTAACAACTTCATCTGCAAAGTTAGACACAAATCAGATATGGTAACATATTTGCATGAAACTAACGTGCCATAAATAGCCAAGAGTGGTTATCACATTTCTCTTCCATGCTGAATCTAATGTAGATGTTTTGCACATAAATTTTTGTTGCGTCCATGTCCGACACACAAAGTTTTTGGTAAGAATTACAGATGCTTATTTCTTCCAGCATTTAATTATGTAAATTTTCTAATTCCGTGTGCACCATCAGTTTATTCCCATATAAAACTTCAAATGTTTGTAAGAAATAGACAACCCCTTGATTTTGCTGGTAAACAACAAAAACAATTTGTGCATCATGATGGCAACATGTGACCTAGTGGATAAGGAGAGGGCATCAAGTACCTGTGTGTTCCCCTTTTAGGGACGT
Source organism: Miscanthus floridulus (assembly GCF_019320115.1). Classification (NCBI taxonomy): domain Eukaryota; kingdom Viridiplantae; phylum Streptophyta; class Magnoliopsida; order Poales; family Poaceae; genus Miscanthus; species Miscanthus floridulus. The sequence continues at coordinate 13,331 of NW_027096914.1, forward strand.
AAATAGTCCCAAGTAGCGACTTGTCCGCATACACCTTCGTTTAATTGGTGAGCCCCTAACATTCCCAACCGTGGCGTACTCACTTGTATGCCCTCCTGCATGGTCCTCAGAGCTAGAAGTTCCGTTGGGATCTCTCGACGCCGCAGAAGATGGAGCACTGATCTTGCCCGCATTTGAAACTCCACAAGGTGCCTCCTCCTCATTTACCACCTTCCGCTTTTTCTGGGACGGCTCTGGCACCTCACTCCCCAACCTCGTCAAAGGATGTGCCCTCCTCCTCGCACTCGGCACTTTGGTCATGTGGCCTAACCCTGAGTGAGAGCTACTGATGACGCCCTGGCCGTCGTTCCCGCTTGCCATGTTGCCTCCAGCTGCTCCATCCATCGATGATCCTCCTGAAGTGTTGGCCATTTTGCATCTGTAGCAAAAGTATAAAACAAGGAATAAACTTTTTGTCAATCACAAGGCAGCAGGAAAGGCACATGCACGCACGCACCATAGAGAAAATAGCAGGAGCGCTCCTATATATCATATAAGACGAAGAGGAAGCCCGAATGTTTCATTGTTTGATTTACATTTTGACCAAAAGCACACATGGGAAACAAAATACCTTAATCTATCCATGGATGACCACATGCGTGTCTTCGCATCGGCAAATTTTGGAGGAGTTTTTCAAGTCGTCTAGTCAAACCTAGTCGCCATGGGACCGACCAGGCGACTAATCGCGATTACTCATCGACCAGGCCGATTAGTCTAGCAGAGTGGATTGCTTCTCTTTCCTTTGGAACCACAGAATAGCAGAGGGACAACAGTACAGCACAGCAAGCAACCTAGCAGTCTAGCAGAGAGCCAGAGAGGCTGCAGAGTGAGGGATGGGGGAGGAGGGAAGAAGATGGAGAGGGGAAAGGCACATACCGTCGTCGGAGCAGCTCATCACGAAGACCGCGGCCACTTGACCTGGCAGAGGGCGCCGTTGGCTTCACAACTCACCAGAGAGGAGAATAGAGTGCAAGGGAGGGGAATAGCACACGAGGGAGGGGAATAGCTCACGAGAGAGAGGGAATCGCGCGCGGGAAGGGGAGGAATCGCACGCGGGAGGCAGGAATCGCGCGCGGGAGGCAGGAAACGCGCGCGTGGGAGAGTGGAGGCGCGCGGGGAAAAATTGCGGCCGCCCTGCGTTTGCCATCGTGCCTGCGTGCCTCCGGTGTTTTGGGGTGCCTATTCTAACCCTAATAGGCCAAATTGGAAGCCCAATAGGCCACATATAGGCCCGATTGAACAGGCCCAAAAAAATAGAGCAACCACACTGGTCGTCCATGGCCTAGTCGGGTCGACTAATCGGACGACCAACTTTCTGGTCGAGCTAATCGAGCCGGACCTCCTAATCGAACACCAGGGACCGATTAGGACGAGTAAACGCGATTAATCGTACGACTTGAAAACATTGGGAGGGTCACTTGTGGTGTCTAGTGGATGCTAGGGGGCTACCAAGCTGGACATGGGTGCTGTCTAAGATGGTTTTGTGGTATTTGTCATTGTGGTCGCCCTTTTTACACTCCCTGGTGTGTAAGTGTGTTTGTGTGTCTTGTGTTCTTGTGTGTGTGTGTGTGGTGGTGGTGGGGGGGGGAGGTCTGTTGGGGGTGTCGCTAATATCATGCCTTCCTTCATAATGCAACGATGTGCAGGTACCCTGTGTATTTTATTCGAGAAAAAGAAATACCGTCTCTGGCTCATGATCACATAGATCAGGTTGCACGGCCAATGCCGCACCACAAGCTGATCCGCTGCCAGGGTCTTTGCTTGTAAATGTATCAAGCACGTTTCAAAGCAGCATTGTTTGCCTTCGGCGTGCGCTTTGCAAACTGAGCCTGCTTTGAAAGTGTAGTATGAACCATTTAAGGGAATTGTGCAAGTAAGGTAGGCTGACTTGGCACCAAATTCTCCTCTAGCTGTCCATTCCCAACGCACTCTACAGTAAGCAGAATGAACAATACCCTAAACGACAGGCACTCCGCATTAGCTGTCCATTCCCAACGCACCGTACAGACAGTAACCAGAATGAACATTTTTTTCAAAGAGAGTAGCCAGAATGAACAATACCCTAAACCATAGGCACTCCGCGTTGCTGCGAAACTAGGGTCTAAATTCCGCACGACAGATGAGAATAGGTACTCCACATTCCTCCGAAACTAGGGTATAAACTCCGCACGATGAGAAAGGCGCAGGGGAGGAAGAGAAGAGGAGCCGGCGGGTGGGTGGAATCGTACCTCCGGTGGCCGGGCGAGGGAGCGCGCGGCGGGGAATGAGGCGGCGGCGCTAGGGTTCGGCGCGTGGCGCGATCGGGCGCCGGCGAGCTCGGGCAACCGACGCTAGGCAAGAACGCGGCGCGGCGAGGCGAGGCGAGGCGGAGGGACGGTGGGCGGTGGCGGGGCCCCTTCTCCAGTCCTGTGTTTCCTCTCTCCTCCCCCCTGCGGCCCTCCGTCGCTCTCGCTCACTGTCGAGTGTTGATGATTGACGTTGATGAGGAGTATCGTCTCTCGCTCCGAGACATGTGAACTCCTGTTGGGTGAATCATTAATAATAATAATAAATAGTACTCCCTCCATCTTAAATTATAAGTCATTCCAAAAATCTCGAAGAATCAAAGGTTTGACCAAATTTATATAATAAGATAATAACATTTATGATACCAACTAAGTATTAATAGATTCTTTGTTAATTATATTTTTATAGTATATCTATTTGATGTCATAAATCTTTGTAATTTTTTTTATAATTTTAATCAAACTTGAAAAGTTTTGACTCTCTAAGATTCTTGGAATGACTTATAATTTGAGATGAAGGGAGTACTATGATACGTACGCAATAACAAAACTAATATATAATAAGTCTTCTTATTATTACTGCATGTGGAAACGTATTGTTATTTATTGCTGTATTATCATAGTACTTTTTGTTGTGTGTCGATAACCAATACCACTGCATGTGTTGTAAAAAAAAACACTGCACGTGGAAATGTCTACTACACTCGATGGTTAATAACTGTAGTACTATGATAACACAAACAAAGGAAGACCAAACACTCCATTGCTTCTATTATCAAGCATAGTAGTTTTGCTCGTTTAATTGCTTCTATTATCAAGTATAATAGTTTTGCTCGTTCAACTTGAACGAGCAAAACTACTATGCTTGATAATAGAAGCAATGAAATATATAAATAAATAGTAGTGGTATTGGTATTATGGGTTACACAGCTATGCTACTCTCTCGTCATGTGTTTATGACACTCCGAAACATGACATCTGGCAACATGAAAATGGTAACGATAAATTAAATAATTATTTCCTTACCCACTGAAAGGACCTAGGATGTCGTCTAGAGGGGCGTGAATAGACGTTTCTGAAAATTAACATATTTAAATGCAGAAATAATTAGTAAAGAGAGTTTCCAAAATGGAAACTCCAAATAAAGAGTAATACCACCCCTCACAAGTTATACACCGAGTATACAAGGTATAAGTAATATATATATAGAAGCTATAACCCTGCAACACAAAGTTAGAACAGAGAACAAATATATTCAGCACAGGCAGAAAATACAGGACGTGTCCGGTATGTCCGATATACACGATTTCTACAGAGCAGCCTCAAACTTGCTCCTTTTGATTTATATCTTCAAACCAAATCTACTGGAGATGACAATATACACAGAGAACCTGCACAAGAGCTAGAGCAACACAAATATCGAATGAAATGCGAATTGAGACACGATATTTGTTTTACCGAAGTTCGGACTCGTTCGAGTCCTACTCTCCGTTGAGGGGGCTGCGGGCGACCCAGCGAAGGTCAGCCCTAGAGAATACTACGAAGGTCACTTTAGCTGGAGCCTTTTCCAGCTTCTTTTCCTCCTTCCACTAGTTGATTTCGAGGCGGCGGAATCGGCCGTTACAAACTTTCCGAGGCACACCACAATCTCTCGGGTGCTCTCCGGCGACGCTTAACCGTCTAGGACCGAAGAGTCCAAGAGTAACAAATGCAAATTACGAAATAGACAATATGCACAAGTGCTCAAGTGGTGGCTTGCTCTCTTTTTCAAATTCTCTCTTAACCCATAAATGGATTTTGTGATTTGATGAATCACTCGCTAAGAGAGGGTTTGTGAGAGTTGGCAAAGCTCAAAAACGTGCTAGAGGATCAGCGGAATCAACAGCCTCCAAAAGTGAAGGCTTGGGAGTATTTATAGCCTCCTTGGAAAAACTAGTCATTTTATAGCTGTTGCCTGACTTACACTGCGCCAACAGTAACTGAGTTACAGTGTCATTGTGAGGCGTCGGAACTCCCGACTCACGTCGGAACTCCCGACCCTCAGCACATTTGAAAACTACGGTAACTAGGTTAAAGAATGTGAGGTGTCGGAACTCCCGACGCATGCCGAAACTCTCGACCCTCAAGGCATTTGAAAACTAGCCGTCGGTCTCTAGTTGTCCGGTGTGAATACCGGACACGTCCGGTATGATCAGGACAATGAACTCTCTAAGTCAGTTAAAGCACGAGACGTCGGAACTCCTGACCATTGCTGGAACTCCCGATGAATCAACCCAAGAACAACAACTTTACCATTGCTGGGCAAATACCGGACAGCCAGACCAACAAAAAAACAGGTTAGCTATTTTGTCTCTCAAACACTCAAAATTCACATGGATTGGCTTGAGCACTTATGAAACATTATCTATCAACATGATGCATCCCTCTTAATAGTACGACATTCCTATTAACTCAATTTTAGAGAGTATAACGAATTTAAATCTTTTGAGTTGATTTCTTTCAACCGAAGCAGTGTATTCCAATCTTCATCAAGCAAGGGTGCCAACATGTTGATATTGATTTTTTCACTCGAGCATAGCCATCTTGAGCACGTGACTTGATTACATTCATTAAATATGAATAACTCCAAATGCATCAAGTCACTTTCAACACTTTGTCCAATATAGATTTGATCCTCCACATCAATATGACCATCATAGCTTGATTAATACCCTAACTAAATGCAAGTACTTTCTTCTTCACCCTAGCTAGGTTCTTCGGTCGCCAAGCCGTCGCTTGCCCTTCACCCTTGCTTAGTATCTCGAAGCCTTTCCTTGCTATCTTCACCATCTCAAGCCATCAAGTCACATCTTGTGTTGAATCATCCATTCATTTGTATTGTTATCTTTTTCATTTCAATTTAGCAAGCTTCAAATATGAGACCATTCCATATGCAATCCCTCATGTCTCATCAACTAATTTTTACCGGGCTTGCTTTCACATAGTACATGGAAATCCCACAACAAATAAGCCTTTGCATGAATTCCATTTGTATTGTTGTCTTGTGCTTGAACTAGATTATTTATACAACAACACATCATTTTGGCTTTTCATTAAGTACATGTGAAATAACCTATTATCTGTCCACACTTAGCAAACGGGTTAGACCTTTAATCACGTTGTCATTCAATCATTCAAAACCCACTAAAGGGCTAGATGCACTTTCACCCACCATGCTTATTTATTTATTCTCACTCACCATATAAAGAAGTTCATGCTCTAGCCATCTTTTTGTCACCAATCATGATACAATAAATAAACACCGATAAAGTTACACTCATATTCCACTGAGGGATAATAATAGAAAAGTGTCACTTCTCACTTGATTGAATGTGGACAATAGGAAACATAATATCGTAAAAGGAATATGCAACGAACAGAGGAGACTAATTGCTCTGGCAATGACACTCGCCATGAACATAGAAGAACCATGCGAGAGTGGTGTTTTGGAAAGGTGAATATGATAGGCGGAAAAGTTGGCCAACTATTTCACAAGTGTGGAGTAGACACAATACCATAAATGCTAGGCATTCCACATTCCTTAGAAACTAGAATCAAAATTCCACTCAATGAAAAGGTGCAAGGGAGGAGGAGCCAGCGAATGGGTAGAATCGTAACTCCGGTGAGCGAGCACGGTGGGGGAATGTGGTGTTGTAGTCAGATTTTGTCGATGGGGGCAATGCTAGGGCTTTGTGAGATCGGCATTAGCAAGCTTGGCCGCCGATGCGCAAGGATTTTGTGCTCTCTCATCAAAATGTGAGAAGCAATGTGGTGAGGTTGAGGGATAGGGATGGTGTGCGGTGGTGGGGCCCTTTTTCCTCTCTTACCATCTATTGCTCTCACCAAGGTGTTTTATGGCGCTATGGATTGCACTTCGTTGATGTCTTAGCAAGGATTGTTTATGCATCTCCCTGATGTGGCTCTCGTTGGAAACATGAAACAGATTAAATAACCAACCATGTTTAATTATTGGGTCTCACTCGCCACAGAGAAGTTTATGTTCCGGCCATCATGCCATCTAAAGAGAGTGTGGTGCACACATAGTGTCTTCTAATTCTGGCAATGAGATCTGTCGGAGAGGAATAATGCAAGCAATGGTACTTGGGAATAAAGTACGGTGGGAGACAAGTAGTGGTTTTGGAAGGGGTTGGTGTCTAGGTAGGATTGAGAAATAAATGAATTTATAGAGTGAGGACTTAGTGTAATCTAAGTGAACCAATAGGCGATGATATGGAATGGAAAAAGGAATATGGTTAACCCCGCTGCATAGTTGCATGGAAACCTTGGTCTTTCTATGACCAACATCCTTGTTCCTCCTTTCTTAGACCAAAGCATCTTATAATTGAAACGGAGGGAGTACTAACAATGACCCTTTGAGTATTTTGAAGAAGTACTATATTAACTTGGCTCATATCTCTCACTTTGGACTGAGAGAAAATAACATACTTTTGGATTTGCTGCTAGTTATTTCTTTAGGTTTGTTGATAAGGAGAAATGGATGGAGCTGTTTACTCAGGCCGAATCACTAAGTGTGGAACACTTTTCATTATCTGTTAAAAAAAGAACCACATGCGAACAAGTTTTTTTAGATTTTTTTTGAGCAAATAAGTTTTTTTAGACGAAAGTGTGAAAGTAAGTAGTAATGTCTCCTTTATCGGAGGTAGAGGAGCTACATATGTGCTAGTATACATTTTATCTGGAACTATTCTATGACATAAATATGTGTGGTGTTAGTGGACCGATAAAGGTAGGAAAGAAAATCCATCTACGAATGAGCTCAGTTTGTTTTTGCTATTCGTGGTGGAGTACTCTTGGTGGATCCACGACCCATGTGAGCCCATCTTTCAAGCCCAAAGTTTTAGCCCACTAACCTGGCAGTCCGGCAGCCCCTTCCTTTCCTTCTTCTCCGCGGCTTCCCCTCCGGCCGGCGGTCCCTGGTGATGAGTCATGAGCCACCGGAGGCGATCTCGCGCTGCCGGCTCGCCGCATGGCGACGCCGGTCCGGCCCCTACGCCGGAAAAGTCGGGCCGGATCCGGCCATGGGCGGTGCTGGGTTGGGACCGGAGGGTGCTGGCGCTCGCGCTGGCGTTCCGCGCGGCCAACGCGCTGCTCGTGCGCACCTACTTCAACCCCGACGAGCACTGGCAGTGCCTCGAGGTCGCCCACCGCGTCGCCTTCGGGTAACCTCGCCCTCGCCCTCGCCTTGCCGCTGCTGCTTGTTTCGCTGGTTTTAGTTACAGTGCGCCCCGAACTGGATCGGCTTGCTGCTCACCACTGCTTAGCTCGAGGGAATGAGATGGTTTCCCTGCGAAATGGGGGCTGCGTAGCATTGTTTTTCATGGAAATTTGATGCTCAATTGCTAAAACTTTTTGTTCTCTTGCGGTTGGGTGCAGGTATGGTCACCTTACATGGGAGTGGAAGCGGGGCCTGCGAAGTTACCTCCACCCGTTGATCTTTGCTGCTCTCTACAAGATCCTGGCGCTGCTCCACCTAGACACTCCATGGGTTATGGTAATAGCCTAAGCAGGTTATGTCAGCTATAGCAGATCAAGAATTATTATGACAAATGACATGGAACTCGGTTTGAGCCATTGTGTTGGCCTTGTGATACCAGCCTCTTATCTTCATAAACATATGAAAACGTAGTTTAATCTTAATTATAAAGTATAAACTACCAAGTTGCCAGCTTAATTTGAACATCAAGCTTCATGAGAACCATGCCATTCTGCTCCAACAAAAGCCACGTGTATCATAACTCAGTACATTGGTCCTTAGCTCTCTACTCAGCTAGTCAGCTTCATCTTTTTCACTTTCCGAGGAGGAGCATTTCCTTAACTGTTTCTCTGTTTCCCTGTAGGTGATGGCTCCTCGTCTCCTGCAATCTGTGTTTGCAGCTTTTGGAGATCTATACTTGTATAAATTTTCCAAACTTATTTTCAATGGTCAGGTTGCCCAGTGGACAGTATCCTTAAACTCATCTATGTATCTATACGATTTTCTTCATTAGTATATGACTTCAATGACCTTGGATGTCAGCCTTAACAAACTGTTTGCAGTTATTTTCCCAGTTGGTTAACTGGTTCTTGTTTTTCTGTATCACGCGGACTCTATCAAACAGCTTGGAGACTGTTTTGACTGTGGCTGGACTATATTACTGGTTTACTGCAATAGAGTCTTCCAAGGCAACCTCAATTGTTTCAAAGCAGCATGCTGCCTGTGAACAAAGTGTCTCATCAAGAAAAGTGGCTCTTCTGATAGCAGCCTTGTCCTGTGCCATTCGGGCAACAAGTGCTGTAACATGGCTATATGTTGGTCTTTTGGATTTTATTCAGATGAAATCAAAATTTCGTTTTGTCCTTCTTGATGTCATTCCAGTAGGGTAAGTTATTGTTAAAATTCATGTCAACTTTCTATCTTTCGTTGCGTGAGATCTGTGAATTTCACTACACTTGCTTCTCTTTATTGTTTCTGGAATTCACACACTGGACATATGCACAATGCTGACATTTTGTTAAGTTGACCATGTCAAGTTCCACCCCCACCCTCAATTCTTTGTTTGTTTCTTTCCTGGGAGGACATATGTTGCTTATCTGTTGATTCTGCTGTGATGCCATTTTTTTATCTTTCATCTTTCCCGATGTATGACTATTCTATATAAGTTATTTGTTTAATCTTTCTGCAGGGCCATTGTCCTTGCAGTAACAACACTCCTTGATTGGTGGATGTATGGTTCCTGGGTCATAGTGCCACTTAATTTTTTGAAATTCAACCTCTTCTCTTCGGGAGGAGACTACTATGGAACACATGTCTTCCACTGGTACTTTACACAGGGTTTTCCATCCATGATTTGGACATTCTTACCATTTGCAATGTGTGGTATTGTAAAGTCTCGTGAATGGAGACTTTCAGGTCTAATTGCTTGGGTATTAGGGGTTTACAGCATACTTGGACACAAAGAATTCAGGTATTCACCTTCTCTTGTAAGTGTACAGTGCCCTTGCAGTCAAGTAACCTCTTCTCGTTATTCACATGATATGATAAAAATAGATTGAATACTGCAGATTTGTTCTTGCGGTGCTACCTTTAGCATTGATGTTCTCAGGTCACTGCTTAGCTGCCATGTCAGAATTCAAGGGCAAAAATCAGCATGGGAAAAGAAGCCTTTCAAGGTTGCAACTTTCTGTTATTTTTCTCGTCATAACCAATGTTCCCATGGCCTTATATATGTCCTTATTCCATCAAGTAAGTTTTCCCTATTTCAATGTTGTGTATTGCTCTATGCATCTATGAATTACTTTTGTTACTTCTCCATTATTTCAATTTATATCCCATATTCAACACTTATTGTGACAGAGGGGAACAGAAGACGTTATGTATTATTTGTCAAAAGAAGCCCATGATGGAAGAGTGAAGAGTGTCCTCTTTCTCATGCCTTGTCATTCAACACCTTACTACTCAACCTTGCATTACAATCTACCTATGCGCTTTTTGGACTGCACTCCTAGGTGGTTATTTTCTTTGTTCTTTGGAATGCGAAAATATTTAACCTTTCATATCTATACTTGTGCTTGAATACATACGTCCCTGCTGACTCTTTCTACTGCACTCAGTGATAACAAAGGGACCCTGGATGAGTCGGATTGTTTCCTTACAAGCCCATCTGAGTTTGTGGGCGAGGTTTTTGGAAATTTATCAACATTCAGTCACATTGTATTATTTGAGTCCGAAGAAAGACATGTTCTTCAGTTGCTTCTGTACAATTCCTTTCTTGAGGTAATATACCATTGTACCTTAGATACCACATGTTTTCTTTTTCACTTCAGGGTTCAATAGACATGCATTAGCTACTGCTTTCCAGCGTTATTATTTGCCAAGGAATATCTGTTAATAACTAGCGTAGGAATTTCCATGAATTTGGCAGTATGTTAGCCCTCTAGGACACTGTTTACCACATAGCGCAACTCTACAGTTTTTTTTTATGGAGTCCTGATTAACATAAAACATTTTCTTATGTATCATTTTGAATCTTAAATTGTTTACAAATGCAAATATTTGGATGCCTTAACAGAAAAATGCTTTTGATTGCCCTATTTTGAAAGAAGATGAGAAAAAATATGACATATGCTTGATTCAGAGGGAGCACACAGCAGTAATGATAGGATTTCTTGTTTCCTAACGGTAGTACTCAAACTCATCAATAATTGTTATGGTTGGCAGGTGAGGAGATTTTTCCACTCCCATTTCAAGGTTGACAGAGACCTTCAGTCGTCTGTCGTGGTTTATTCACGGAGGGATGTGTTATGATTTAATATTGATGTGGCAGAAAAAGCCTGTTAGCTCGTCTAACAATCTCCATGTGTTTCATGTTGTTTTAGCTTTTCATTTGAGAAATGAGCTGTAACACTGTTGGATACTTCTGATATCTTGACCCCTTGAAACCAGATGTTATGTTACTTGTACTCAGGTGCTTTATGACGGCATAACAATTCACAGCTTTCATTGAGTCTGTATGTCCATGATCTGTGCTTCTAAGATAAATTTGCAGCTTTAATGATTTTTTTATATTTAACTAAAACGTAGGTAGAGCGGCCTTTCCTAACGTCAAATGACAAAGGGATAGTATTAGTGAGGTGTTTTGGTTCATTCATTTCTTTGTTCACTTGCTCAAATATTTGCTATGAACATAAAGAAGGGATCACACAAATTGACAAAACACTAAAATTGGGTTCCACTTCATAATAGGTTTGGTTTTCTTTTTTCCATTGGATAACCAAGCCTATCACAACTCTCCCCATCCACCACTTTACCAGGTCACGACATAAACTTTCTGGGATAGCAGGTCACAACATTAGCTTTCTGGGATGGTAAAATAAACCAGTTTTAGGGTATTATGGGACAAGGTATGGGCTGTTTTCTGGATAGACTGGGTTTATATTACCCATGGGTTTACAGGTATGGGTACTATAGGAACGTATCCCAACCTGGTAGACCCGATGGGTTAGGCCTTTTGCCCATTAAAACAGACCCATGGCTTAGGAAATTGACCCAGACCCATGTCTTAATAGAATAAAGTCCACCGGGTATCAGGTTCCATGTACCCATTGCCGTCTCTACTCATGCCGCGCTGCCGCTGTGCCTGATTGAGGTGTGCTGGCTCATTCATTTCTTTGTTCACTTTCAAATATTTGCTATGAGCATAATAAAGAAAGGATCACATAATTTTCAAAATTGGGTGGCTGTTCTTTTTCCGTTGGATCACTAAGCCTATATATCACAACTCTCCTTTACTAGTTCACAGCATAGGCGAGGCAGAGTGACATGTTGACAAGATATCTTCCACAAATTATGTTCTTATTTACATATAGTTAGATACTGTGTTGTATCTCCTTGGGAAGCACAAGGTCTACCATTTTCTCCATATCAACTAATCTGATTCATTGGTATCTCCAGTCTCATTTCTTTTTGAATTTACCCCAAATTGTTATACATCATGTTTCATGCTAGTACAATCAACAACTATTTGTTGCTTCTGTTCCCTTTTAGTCAATAGATTAATGAATAATTTGTCTTGTGTCTCACCTCATGAGGTAACATGGTGAGTTGATGGACCTTGTTTTCACCTTTTATGATGTTGCATATAGAACTTGATCTTAATGCCCCATGATTTACCTGTCTAACCAAATGCAGGTTTTATCTGATCATTTGTGACATGACCAGGTCTCAAAGCATCCTAGCATTTCATTTGTTTGTATTGTTCATTACTAGTGTCTCACTCAGTTGAAGCTGATATTACAAGGATCAATTTTTTGATGGGCAGAGGTTCCACTTTTTTGGCCTCATGATAAGGTATTGACAGTTTGACACTAACTAATCCTATTTGACGTTGATTGTTAAGCTTTCTATCAGTATATACCTTTTCCTTCTATTTCTCAAAGCCCATTTCAAGAGTAGAGTGTTCATAGCTTGGAGTTAGGTTTATGGAAGCTACTAGTATAATGTTGTATTATTAGTTAGTGTTAGATGATGCTAATCTAAGTTGATTTAAGTCCCAACTTCCGCGGTGTAAATTGCAATAAGCAATTTCATGGCAAAATTGTGTTGCTAAACATACTGCTATTATGGAGTACCTTCAAATCTGACAAGTTGGCCATTCGTGGTGAGAAGCTTGATGCCAAAAGCAAATGATAGTACTTGTTTACAGTGTATTTATGTCAGGAAAAAATGACTTTCTGTTTCAATCTATAATTTTGGTACTTACACATTTATCATCTACCAATTTCTAAATCTAGTCCCATCAAACTTCCATGCCGTCCAGTACTAGAAGGGTCGTAGTTCGATGGGTTTTCAAGCAAGCATTCAGTTTCTTCACTAGCATGCTCAGTCAACTGTTCTCGCCAGGTTCTCCGTATAAATCTCAACCTTTCAGCCACTTCTGACATTAATGGCCGTTCTTCCCCTTTCATACTCAAGCAACTCTTTGCAATTTGAGCGACTTCTTGTAGCAGCTCGATTCGGACACCCAATATGTTTCTGTCCAAGATAGATTCAAGTCTGCTCTCTTTCAATGCCAGAAGGAAGGATGATGCCAGGCTTTTCTTTTCTTCGGTACCTTCAGAATAAATTGCTGTCTTCCTTGTAATTAGCTCTAGAAGCACAACTCCAAAACTATAAACATCACTCTTCTCTGTTAGTTGACGCTCTTGTAAGTATTCAGGGTCTAGATAACCAAGAGTTCCCTGTACCATTGTCATAAATTGTATTTCATCCTTTGGGAGCATTCTTGATGCTCCAAAATCAGTAACTTTTGCTATGTTATTGTCACCAAGGAGAATGTTTGGAGATTTTACGTCTCCATGAACTATGGGAGGGGATGCTGATGAGTGCAGATATGCTAGTGCTTCTGCAGATTCCTGGGCAATCCTGAGACGAGCATCCAATGAAATGGATGATCTTCTGTATGTGACATGTATCAAATCGAACAGAGTGCCGTTTGGCATGAATTCATATACTAACATGGGAACCTCAACTTCTAAGCAACAACCGAGAAGCCTGACTACATTTATATGGTTGATCTGTGAAAGTATAATCATCTCTTGCACAAAATCATCTTTCTGAACCATGTTCATAATCTTCGAGCGTTTTATGGCTACTATCCTGTTGTCCTTCAGAATTCCTTTGTAAACAGTACCATAGCTGCCTCTCCCTACTTCTCTGCTTGAGTCAAAATTGTTTGTTGCTTGCTTGAGTTCTTCTGTTGTGAATATTCTCACTGTATCAATTTGCTTTGACCTGATTTTCTCATATAACAGCAGACCCCCATTTTCTTGAAAGAATTTTTCCTTTTCTCTCATGAGCCTTTTCTTCTGACATTCAATCAGCAGTGCAAAAAAGCAGATAAGCAGAATTATAGCACATGACGAAATACCTGCCAAGAAAAACATTATTTCAGTTCAGTTATTTTAAATCTAAATTAACATGTTTTTTGGGGTACCTAATGGCTCAATTAGCAAAGGTCTTTTCTTTCAGTTACTAGATCAGTACTCTTTGTGAGGCACAGTTGTCAAAACATAAACAAGTATTTACATCCTTTTCTTGTTCATTCATATAAAGTCGTCGGTGTGATGATTAGTTTAGGGATGATATGCACATAAGATGAGTAACGCTTCTGCAACTATCACCTAATGTATACGGCATACGCCGATGTTGTGGATACCTTATGTGTTAATTAGAGAACATGGTTTATCTTCGTGCTTTTTTAGAATTATGTTTATCTTCATGCTTTAGTATGTTTCACTTATATATATGAGAATAAAGCTTACCTTGTGCACCTTTTATATTGTGTTAAATTAGTACTTATGATTCAGAGCATTGGATTTGTCCTGATATGGATTGCATAGTCTTCAAACAAGTATCAGAATATGCAATGTCTTAACAAGTGAACACAATTTATTTTTCATTTGTTTAAGTACGCCCTTGTGAACACATGTTATGATGTTTCCATAATCTATCACTACTTTCAATCAAATACTGAACTAGGACTGAGCCTACCTTCAATAAATTATTGTTTACGTAGATCATATGAAATAATCAGTTGTTGATTTTGTGTGTGAAAGAGATCTATAAAGAAGTTCTCAAATCTTGGCATTCGTTGAAGTCTATGGTAAGTTCTATGATTGTGTTATTTACTGAGTGGTTTTCTTAGATGGAATTTTTTATATGAAGTGGCACCCTCTTGTGCCATCTTATTTACTCAATTATAATAGGGAGATGAATATTTCTAGAGATACCATGTTGCCTTGAGTACTAAGAGAATGTTTACAGTATTCTGTCAACCCATTTATCTTTGGCTATTAACCAAGGGAAGTGATTAAAATTCAAAGTATTGTAAGTTTTAGGAGCCTATTCAGGTAAAGGTAATCAGGGCTGATTTCATGTCACTAGTGCTTGGGTATATCCACTGGATCAGAGTTGCTTATCCATGTCATTCTGATAACTGTACTGAAATATTTGGAGTATAAAGAAATTACCTATAAACATTTTTGTTAATTTAGCCTTCTCTGAAGCTGTATCTTTTTCGTTTGAGGGGTCTAAAGCTGCATCCGGAGTGCAAGCTGAGTTCTTTGGATTTATGCTATGAGTCCCAGCTGCGCAGGAACAGTCGTAACCCCCAATTGTGTTACTGCAAATTCCAAAGCACTGATATTTATCTGGATATTGGCATTCGTTGATGTCTGCAAACATCGAACAAGAGTACACAATAACTGAAGATCAGTGAGCAAGTAACTTGAGGTGTAAACAAGAAATTGAACTCTGGAGAGTTGCTGACCTTGGCACCCATCTTCCAGGTAGGGGTTCCCTTCGAAGCCATCGTTGCAATTACAGAGGTACCCTGTAGCATTTGCTGAGTTGACACAGTGGCTGTTCTTGCTAATGCAGGCATATGATGATCTGTTCTTAGGCGCTTCATCACAGGATTGAATTCCAGCAACCCAGTCAAACACAGAAGGAACCCCATCCTTGAATTTCTCTGTGAACTTGTTATCCTCCAGGTAGGAAGCGTTAAACTTGAACCAATCCTGCTCGGCGACAAAGGCATAACTGCACGGATCGAATCCACTTACCTCAGAATTGTCGTACCTTGTATCGAAGGTTATGTTGAAGTAAGTGAGGTTTGGTGCAATGGATGTCTGGCAACAGCCCATGCCAGAGCACATGCTGCTCTGATCCACGCTCTCCTTGTCCAGGCACATAGATAAGCACCCAGTTCTAACGCTGTGCTTGTTGTAGCCTTCCAAGTATGCAAGAGTGGAGCATCCAATGGCTGTTAACTTGTTGGCCTTGCTGGATATTGTGAAAAAGCGAGCAGTATTCGCCGTGGCCCATCCATCTGTGTTGCGATTGTCGTTGTTGCCGTAGTAGCACTTGGAGGCAATCAAGCTGTTGACTCGAACCTGCCCTCCTAGCAGGCTGATGTTGTAGATCTCCATTCGGCTGCTTGAGTTATGCATGAAAGTGCGGTTGTCCTCGCATGATACGTCGAACCCTTGCTCATAGTAGCAATCAGGATCAGTACCGATGCCGAAGGGGTATGGAATGGTGAGGTTGCCGCATGTTTCTCTGCAGCCAGGCCTTGCCATCCTATACGCTGTGCTGCTCTTGATGGATGCTAGCAGCAGGGTGGCTGCAAATATTAGCCATGGTAACACTCGACCCATCTCTATGTGTTCTTCTGCCTCTGCTTTCTTAGGAATCTATGATGTATGATGCAGGGCTCCTTTCGGGAAGAACTAAGCCATCCTTATAATTGCCTGGACCTCAGGATTGTATTGCGCCCAGCCATTGCAGAGACCTGGTCAGAAGAACCGGTTTGGTGAGCCAAGTGGCCAAATGGAATTTGCAACCTACAAAAAGAAAATGGTAAAATAGTTCCATCTTGGAGAATAGCGCCCAAAAGACTCATTCTCTATGTAGTATTTTGCATTAAGAAAGGGAAGCCATTGGTGTGTTATTCTCCTGTATTGTACTTGGTCATATCCTGCAAGAGTTGAGAAATTACTTCCTTTCTTCCTTTTCAGTTGGTGCGTCATCTTCAGCCACATGCGCAGACGTTGATACCTTGGTTTGATCTTCCAGCAGTTTGCCTCGAAGCATCTTGGCGCCTGCCGCCTGTTACATCAATATCTAATCCAGCTTTTTTAGTCTGACTTGTTCTTCTTGTTCAGACACTGTTTCTCATGTGTACAGACCAAAGATGGTCAGCAGACCCGGCCGGACTCAGGTGGAGCCGGCAGTGGACGGGACTATCGTCCGGCCTTCAGCCACATCTCGTTTCTCCTACGCTGCGCAGAGCTACCGACAGTCGAGCAATCTCAACACGGCCGCCGGAATTTTTGGGTGTTGAAAAGGTTGATCAAGATGATCTTTTCGCCTTGTGGCTATAATAAGAATTATAAAAGTTAATGCGCGTGGACAGGGGGCAGCGGAGCAGAGCGAATGGAAGAATGGTGTGTGCCTTGATCGTGCATGAATTTTTGTGAAATCTGGTCACAGTAACGAGTTTTGTATTTGGAAAATTTTAATGACTAGTTTTGTTTCTGGCGTGGATGCATCCACACGACCACACCCCATAGGAAACTAAAACATGTGCAGCTTTGTGCCCCTGTTGCAAGTTTCTATACTGCTGTATCGAGTGGAAGGCCGAATAGATATGGGGTGTTCTATCTCTGCACAACATTGCATCAGTTTTTTTAGGTTAAAAACAATTACTTTTTTATTGGAATATAAAATGTGTTTTTCTTTTAGAGATGGAAATTTGCAACCAGGCAAAATGTATGGGCTAGAATTGAGGATGACGTCAAGTTCTCTCTTTAAAGGGAAAGGAGAGCCCATCAGAAGATACGAAGGCCCAGGGCAGACCCAAGCCCGAGCGGCCCAGCCCCAAGGTGGCGGGGTGGGACTGGGGTGCTGTGGCTTGATCATGTTTCATGTTTGTACATCTCTATATTATTATTCCCCAAAGGTGACCTTTATATTTTCATATGTCCGTTTTAGGCATTTTAGATGTCTTCCTTTTTTTTTGAGGTGAATATGCTTAGATGTTTGGTATGATAGCATGGTATGGTGAATTGGAGATACATGTGCAATTCGGCATTTTCTTTTGAGAAAGTCTTTATGTTCTTTGAAGCACTCTTTCCCTTTTCTTTATGATCTTGGCACCTACCAAGACCTGATCTTTAGATTCTTTTTTTTTCCATCAATGCATGTATCCTATTTATTTAGTCAACTTCTTGTAAATCGGTATTGACTTTTTGTCATTTTGGAATATGTAACAGTAGTCAAACATATCAGCACACACCAAGACACTCAAAGTGGTGTTACTCATTTTGAGAAATTTCAAATGAAAAAAAATTCAAACAAACCCATATATTTTATTGTATTATTATAATATCATTATAGTAGTACATAAAATAAATATAACCACATCCTCTGTGTATACTTACATATTTAGCATAATACTACCTCACAGGTGATCTTGTATGATCATATACTCCATATGCGTACACTTTATTGGGTCTTATACACTCTAAATCTTGGCATATGCATGCATGAGAATAGCTACTTGATTCTCCTGTAGTCAAGTCACCCTGGGCATTCGGTCAGACCGAACCGATCGGTTCGGTTCCTCGGTCATTCGGTCAGTTCGGTCATCAGAAACCTGGGACCGATCAGTCTTTGCAAAAAACGAAGACCGAGGAAGTTCGGTCTCGGTTAGTTCGGTTCGGTCTCGGTCACGACTGAACTAACCGGACCTGAGTAGCAGCCACAAACAATAGCAGAATCTATAGCAATTTTCAACAGCATGCTTGCTATTTGAAGACAAAAAAATAACAACACAATATATAAAACAAACCACACATTATTATGACAAGTTCTAGCACACAACTTTCTCAGTTCTCACAAATCACAATCACACATTACGAACGAAGTGTCGAAGTCTACAGAACTACGGTCAGTTCGGTCACTTCGGTTAACCGACACATATGACCGAACTTCTATCGGTTACTTCGGTTAGTTGGGAGCCAGGACCGAACTCATGACCGAACTTTTCGGTCTCGGTCTTTTCGGTCTCGGTCTCGGTCTTTTCGGTTCGGTCTTCGGTCTTCCGTTAATTATGCCCAGAGTGATAGTCAAGGCCAGGTGCCCGGACCTGGAGCATTCCTTCTCCTCTGTCCTCGATGAGGAAGGGCATGTACGTCCCAAAAATCCTGTCCCACACCACGAAGAAGAGCTGAGACTAGTTGTACTTGCCACCACGCAGCTGGTGATGCACGTCGTGGTATGCCGTGCTGTTCCAGAAGCTCAAGCGGTCCCAGCTGGGCAGTAGCGACAGGCCGCAGTGGTTGTCAATGACCTTGACGGTGCAGAGCGAGAAGAAAAAGATGGATGCCCTCGGCGACATGCCGGACACCAGGAAAGTGGCCGTGCCACCAACGGTGTCAGCGACGAAGCCCTCGACGGGGTGTCCGTACAAGGCTCCGAAGGAGACGGTGGTGCCACGAGTGGAGGTTCCGATAGAGGAACCTGCTGGTGTGCATGATCCGGTGGCATGCATACTGCCACACATCGAACCAGACCATGGCCACAGCGATTTGGCAGGCTAACTTCAGATATATAGGAGGTCTTCGTACTGATGGCGCTCTCTTCTTTGACCTGTATCCCAATTAAATTCAACAAAATAGCTAGCTCATTATCATTGTCACAGGCACCGCATAATAAATTGTATGTCCAGTTGCAACATATTATATGTAACAAGGAACCATACCAGAAAGAGCCATATAATCATGCAAGCTGGCACGCAATGCAATAATAATGATCTTAAGCATGCATATATACTAGAGTCTTTTACATATGTGCCATTAAAAAAGTTTGTAATTACACACGAGCCATTAAAAAAGTTGAGTTCCCATGAGTGCCACCGTTCTGAACTTCTTTTCTCTCCAAGCCATTCCATCCGCATTCCGTTCGTTTTTCACCGTTTGAGAGTCTTGACAAGTGGGTTCGGTCAGTCAAAACGTCCATAATACCCCTCTCATCCCTATCGTCTCTCTCTGACTCGATCTCTTTTCTTGTGCGTGCGGTCGGGGCAGAGCCCCTCGTGCCCGCGCCCACGGCGGCCGCCCTGGGTCGAGCTCGCCCGCGCCCGGGCCCGCAGCCGGCCGGGGCGGAGCTCCTCCTCCCCCGTGCCCGTCGCGCTCCTCCTCCTCCCCGCTCCTCCCAGTCCGCGCTCCTCCTCCTCCCGGTCCTCTCGCTCGCCGCACCGCTCCTGCGCTGGGGCGACGGCGGCCACCACCTCGCCCTCCTAGCGGTGGCGCAGCGCGAGCGCGGCGCACCGGCGCGAGCGCGCCCCGGAGGTCGGGGGCCCCCGGCGATGCAGCGGCGTAGCGCGGGCACTGGCGCCCCCTTCCCCCGCGACGGGCTGCTGCAGGTGCTCCGCGCGGCTCCGCTGTTCCTCGACCGCCGGTTCGCTCCCCCTCCCTCTCTCTCTCCTTCGCCGCCCCTCTTGCCTGTGGACCTCACCGGTCGTGGTGGCTGGGGCGTGGCCGGGCCGGAGCTCGCCTCCTCGCGTCGCGTCTGCTGGCCACCGAGCTGCACGCGTTCGCCGCCGCCTCCTCGCACGCCCTCGCGCCGTGGAGCTGCCCTGACGCCGACATGTTCCTGCTCCCTACTGTCTCCGCCGGCGCCCGCGCTGTTGGCCAACGTGGCCAGCGTGGCCGCGCTGGCGCAGGAGGCCGGCTGCTCCCGTTGAACTGTCCACGGCTTCGCTCGCCTACAAGAGAAGAGAAAGAGAGAGGTTTGGGTGGCTGACAAACGGGCCCCACCGTAGGGCAAAATGGACATTTCACCTGTCAGTTTGACACTGTTAGATGGCAAAGTGGACGGAATGGCTTGGAGAGAAAAGAAGTTAAAAGCAGTGGCACTTGTGGGAGCTCTTCTTTTTTAATGGCTTGTATGTAATTACAAACTTTTTTAATGACACACGTGTAAAAGACTCTATATACTACGCACGTACCTTGAACACCATGACCATGACCACCCTGGCAACCTGCACGAGCTGCTGCTTGAGGACGTTGCTGATGATGACTAGTCGCTTCGACATACGGTTCTTGCTATCTTCATGGCTGCTTGGGTGCAGCCAGTGGCGGATCCAAAGGGGGGGCTGGGGGGGCTCCAGCCCCCCTAATTTCTTGGTTTCAATGCTAATTACTGTAGCAAAAACTTGATTTCACCATTAAATCTTCGTGCAAATCAACATCTCTGTTGTTTTAGCCCCTCCTTATCCCGCATCCCACATCCGCCACTGGGTGCAGCCTGTATTTGTCCATGTACATGGACTGGCCAAGCTTAAGCGTTGCATGCAGGCCACAGTACGCCCAATACACCACGAAGGACGGCCAAAACTTCGTCAGAGAGTAGTAGCTCGATTTGTGAGTTTATTTGCTTGCTGTGTTCGATCTATCGACGTACGTACATGTGCTATGCAGCCATGCAGGTACTGATGACGTGTGTCGATCTTACTACCGGAACGTCGTCTCTATATATACTCTTGCTCTCTTGACTTCTATACGTATGCCAGGGAGGACTGACGACAATTATTTGACGACGACTGGGTCCGTATATATCACTACTTTTTTTTGTATACATGCATGCGTTCCAAACGTGGTATCCGAACATGCCCCTTTTTCGATCGCAACTAAAGGTGACGGCAGGTCGGCTAATATATGGGTGGAGTAAATACTATTCATAAATTGTTTTTAAATTGTCAAATTTCATACTGTTCTCTGTATCGACAGGTAAAATTTTACATCTGTATTCACGGGTAACATTACGCTTGCATCCTTATCTATCGGGTATGATACCTGTAGGTTATCTACATATTTAGATTGTCACTAGAATAAATAAAATCTTTTGTGTTTTTTTATCGGCCGGTATTATTGTATACATACTATATCTATGGGTAAATTTTTTGTATCCGTTTTTCCTATACCGATCGGGTGCAATACCCACAGACACAATTGCCGTCCCTGGTTACGATGTACATTTTGGTTGCAGCTAGCGTGCATATACGACGAAGGAAAGCTGGTCCATGAATCTTGTGTGGCATGTAGTAGACGTTCGGTCTTGGCATACGTGACCGTACCGGTGACCTGGACCTTAGCTTATTCTGCTAGCTATGACTGTGAAGTTATCAAGTCATGGCCATTTTCACAGCGGGACATGCAGGTGCAACATTTTCGGCCGGGCCAACCCATTTTGACGAGACGAAGTCAATTATGTACGATCACATTTCCGGATGTGATAGTAGTTTAATTACCTACCATCTCCTGTCCTACTCCTAGAAGAAGAAATATAGAAAGGCGCTGCCAAGGGAATCTTAATGATGAATGGCTGCTAAGGCAATCTGCTTAATGATCGAATGGCTGCTAAGGCAGCAGGCGCACAGTTAGCGCTATGTCGTCTTCCTAACTCGTTGCCCAGCGGCGGCGATCGACATGGTTCACGGGAGCTGCCGGGGGAGTCCTGCACCTTCCCCACGTCAGAGGGAGTCCTTCCTCTCTCCGATTAGGGCCCTATATACTGGAGTCTTCTTCGATCCTCTGTTTGAGGATTTTTGCCATGATTTTCTGGTCGTTGCAAACTGGTCTAGGGTTTTGAGGTCACGGGGGGTGATCAGGGGGTCCCTCGCGATCTTTCCCACCTGAAGTCGTTTGTGCAGTCGATCTCACAACCCCGTTTGTGGCGATAGACATTGCAGAGGGTTCGTCTCTCAACTTGATGGGTCCTCACGACGAGGCCCATCAGGAGCAATGAATCTTTTAAGCTGGCAATGCCGAGGGCTGGGACTCTCTCGGACAGTTCAAGAGTAGGAGCAAAAAGTCCTCGCCTGGTCTTCTTATTTGAAACAAGAATGTCAGACGACGATCATTCTATGAATTTGAGGTGGAGATTGGGGCTCAAACATGTTGTTGCCGTTGATAGTACTAATATAGGTGGTGGTTTGGCTTTATTTTGGCATGAGTCGGTTGATGTTCACTTGATTGAAAAACATAGACGTTTCACTGATGTGCATGTTCATGAATCGAGTACTTTGCCTCTTTTGAATCACCTTAGTTTATGGTGAACCCAGGACTGAAGATAGACACCTTATGTGGGAATTGATGAGAATGTTGCGTGGGGCGTAAGTTGAGCCGTGGCTGCTGATTGGTGATCTTAATGAAGCTATGTGAAGCTATGAACATTTTTTAGCTTGTCAGCGTCTGGAAAGACAGATGGCTGCGTTTCGGGTTGTGCTCGCTGATTGTGGACCGACAGACCTTGGCTTTGTGGGTTTGCCTTTCACGTATGATAATGGCAGTGACGACAATGCCAATGTAAAGGTTGGGTTAGACAGGGCGATGGACGATTCAAATTGGCGAGACATATTCAGTGTGGCTACTCTACACCATCTGGTTTCATGATAAGTTCCATTGTAAGCAACATTTCAGTGGACTTTGGCATTTTATAAAAAAAATGTTCAACTAAAGAACCCTAAGCCTATACTACCAGCTACACATGCATGCTAACTTCTAACATACATTTCACAAATAAAATACCAAACCAACCATACACCCCTAGTTTAATGTTCTAACCCTATCACACCAATATACTCAAATCTGCCCGAATGAAATGCAAGGGAAGAGGCAGGATTACCTTAGGGAAGTGATACCATGTGAGATCAGGGCTCCTTAGGGCTAGATTTGGAAGCTACAGTTCATGGGGAGTGAATGGGAGAGAAGCTACGGTTCATGGGAAGCGAATGAGAGAGAAAGAAGAGGTGGCGCACCGCAAGAGAGGAGGAGGAATAAGAAGGTGCCAACACATTTTAGATGCCTAGACCTCGATGTGAGCCGACTAAACACCGAGGTACGAGGGTCAGTGCTAAATGACCTCACCGAGGCTCGGTGAGGTGAGGCCATGCCATGTTGGCGCTAACATGGCAGGCTTCGGTGCAACTTGACATAACACCGATGCGAAGACCTCAACATTGTGTTATTTAACGCTGGGCTCTGGGTCTAGTTTTAGAAAAAGTTTCTAGAAGGATATACTTGTTAATATAGTTTTTAGAAAGGGCTCAAATGTAAAATTTAACACCGTGTGAACAACAACCGTCGCTGTTGGGGGCCCAATCCACCGGGTGGTCGAAAGCCTATGTAAGAAGGTTAGGGCAAAGACTCCATCTCGGCCCATTTACGGACCAAAAGCCCAGTGACCAGTGCCGCGTGCGTCGGCCGCTATAAAGCGCTAGGGTTTTACGCCTCTCCGCCCCCACGCCGCCACTTCTCCCAAGTCCCAACCCGACCACGCCGCGCCTCCGCCTCGAACCCTAGCCGAGCGGAGCAAGGAAGGAAATGGTACGTGCTCGCCGCCTCCCCCTACGCCTCCGTCCTTCCGTCCGCTAACGCGGTGTTGTTGTTGTGGCTCGCAGGGGAAGGGTACGGGCAGCTTCGGCAAGCGCCGGAACAAGACGCACACGCTCTGCATCCGCTGCGGCCGCCGCAGCTTCCACCTCCAGAAGAGCACCTGCTCCTCCTGTGGCTACCCCGCCGCCCGCATCCGCAAGTGTAAGATCAAGCCTCCTCGCTTCCTCTCTTCTTCCGTTTCCCCCGCTTCTAGATCTTGCCAGTTTAGTTTTGTCCTGTGATGTTGCTCCGTGTTGCCATATATCTAGATGGCCAAACAGTGTGATTTGGTATGTTTTATTATGATCTTAAAAACTGCATGAGCTTTTGAACGTTGTCACGTATGTAGTAGGGTTCGTGCTTGTAACTTTCTGTTCATTATTATGCTACCGGCTTATGGGCTTTCTGCTTAATGTGCTGCTGAATTCGTTCGTGCGGGAAATGATGAATAAAACATTGGTCCGTGTTTCTGATTATACTTGACTGACAACAATGTTTTTCCAAACTGATCCCATTAAGCCAATTGCTGATTTTGTGGTACTTTAGAACAGTTGATTCGTATGAACCATATTATATTGTGCTGCTGTTCACTCCTTGTATGTTTGGGCATTGCCCTCATTTACAAACCTCACTTTATGTACTTTTTTTTTATGTTCACCCCCTGATATTGTTTACTAACTACTGAATGAAAGCTATGATGAATCATGAAAATTATATTCGCATGTCAGACTTTAGAGATGCCTTGGCATTAATGAGAAGATGTTTCATGTGCTGAGCGTCAGCCTACTTTTGTTTTTCATGAGTCACTGGTTTCTTGTATTCAACACAAATGTTTCTGCATACTTCCTCTGTTGAAGCCTTTTGGAATTTTCTACCATGATTCTGCATCTTGTACCATCGTGTGAGTTTGTAGTACATTTGAACACTTGTGTTGCCTGCTTCCACTGCTGATGATCATGCGCTGAGCAATTAACTGCTCCAACGTCATGATTGGAGTTATTATCCTATGATTCCTAAGTTTTAATTCTATGGTGATCCCATCTTTATCCTTGTGCATCGGATTCCGAGCAGCAGTATACTAAACAATGAGTGTCACTGTTTCTCTTTGCAAATCTTGACATTTAGGTTGCTATATTTCTTACCGAGATACTTAGCTTGGTTCTTGCCTGTTTTCATGGTCAGATGAAGAGTATTAAACTGCAACAATATGATGGGATTATTCCCCTGTGATTCCCTCGTTTTAAGTCTCTGATGACTCCTGCACATTTTTTTTAATTTTCTTTGCACTTTGTCTGTTTGTCTCATGCCTTTGCCTTCTCGGTGCCTTAACATATTTCTGCTTCTTTTGTTTGTCTCAAGGGTTTAGGTCTATGATGATAGGTCTGATTTGCAAGCATTGGTTGGAAATCCTGTAAATTGTAAACCTAGTTTTAGTTTGTTCGATTCAACTTCATATGCCTTGCTTCTAACCTGAATGTACTCAATGTTAACATGTGGGCCATGATTTCAGATAACTGGAGTGTGAAGGCCATCAGGCGCAAGACAACTGGGACCGGAAGGATGAGGTACATGCGACACGTGCCTCGCCGTTTCAAGAGCAACTTCAGAGAAGGTACGTTTCTTTTGTTGTTGATGATCCCTGCAATTTTTGACATTGGAATTCTCATCTTTGTGTCAAACCTGGGTGAACTTAATTTAATTGGTTTTCTTAACCTCAATCCAGGGACTGAGGCTGCCCCGAAGAAGGGTGCCGCTGCTGCCAACTAAGCCTGGATGTTGCCATCAAGAACGTCACAAGCTAGAAGTTGGGACTTTTTGATTGAATTGTACTTCTGAAATTTTTTAGCCGTAATATTATGAAAGTACTGGTTTATCGTGCTTTGAATTAAAGTGAGACGCCCCTGGTGGTATGATGTATGTTTTTGGTGAGCATGATCTATTTAGTACCACAGTTTGATGCTCATGCAATTATTTTCGCTTAAAAACCGCTGTGCACGTTGTACCGCTGTATTAGCGGTGAAAGAGAGCTTGCAGCTTGCTGCGTCTTCCGAGTTACTATACTGATGACTGGGCTATTGAGTTCTTTGGTAGCATCTATTATTTTTTGAAATTTGAAAGCACACGCCAATTTGTTAAAATCATTATCCCTATCTTAAGTAATTTGTCACGATCGCTTCCGATGAGAGTCAAATCATTTGTCACAGATTTTATCTTGAAAGGATGAAAGGTAAATCTTTTGTCGCTAGCACTTCCGTGATGAACATTGACACCTGACAGTAAGTTCGTTAAAAAAAAACATTGACAGAACTGCTGTACTGCTGTTGAGTTGCACCAGGAAACAATGTCAGTGTAAGTGTAACTGGAAACATAATGTTGATCATAGTTCTGGAAACGTAGTGTTGATCATAGTAAAGATGGTCTTTTTATTGTAGGTGATCATAATTTAGATGCGTGAATACATAATGTTGATCGTACTACTGGAAACATAACGTTCTCTGGGGGCCTATGTTATCTTTGGTAATTTGAAAGCACACACTAATTTGCTAAAAGTATTATACGAATCTTTTGTCAAGACCAATGCATAGTATCAGGAAGGGATGATAAACATTGACAGTAAGTTGTTTGAGAAAACATTGACAGTATGAAACACATAATGTATATATTGCTGTTCCTTTAGTTGCACTAGGAAACAGTGCTAGTGTAAGTGCAACTGGAAACATAATGTTGATCATAGTAAAGATGGCCTTTTTATCGTAGGCGATCACAATCACAATAAGCTGGGTGAATGAAACATGTTAATTGAAATAAAAAAAAACACAAGGAAAGGGGTAAAATTTAGCCATCCTTGGCCTTAACCCTCAATCCTTGGCCATGCAGCATTGTTGTTACGCCGGTTCACGCGTGGGTCGATCAGTGGCCGCCGGACACCGTGTCCTTGACGGCCGCCGCCGCGCCCGCCACCGTGTCCTTGACGGCCGTCGCCGCGCCCTGGGCAGCCGCCGCCGCGCCCTGGGCCGTCTGCGCCACCTGCTCGGCAGCCTTGGCACGCGCACGGACGGTGTTAGCAAGCACGGTCACGCAGTTACTCACTTACTCTGCGGCGATAAGAGAGGTACCAGCCATTCGTACCTGCTGAACGGCGCCGGCGGCGCGGTGCTGCTGCAGCTGCGCGCTGTCGGCAGCGGCTCCGGCGGTGTCGCCCACGGCGCAGGCGGTGGCGCCGGCGGCGCCCTTGACGCACTGCGCCGCGCGCTGCACAGTACACCGGGGTGAAGTGAATTCCATGCTATATCAGATGAATGTGATGTGATGTGATCTGCTTGGACTGGAAGGAGGATGCCGGAGCTGCTCACCTCGCCCTCAGCCTGCGCCTTGCCGGCCTGGCAGGATTGCTCAATGTTCGACATTGCCGATGATCTGCTTGTAACTTCTCAAGATCACTTCAGGAACAAACGAACGACGATATTGTTTGATGGACAATCAGGTGCTCTGACTGGTTTATATAGACAATCTTGAAGATGCTGCAGCATTGACAAGTGTCGGGCTGATTTTGAGTGGCGAGAGAGAAGCGGTAGGTAGGTGTGCTTGTGAATCCTGACCACAAATGGCCATGGCTAATTACTGCTAGTTCAAACCATGTTTAGAGCATCCACAAATAGGCAGGCACAGAAAATAGAGAATTTGGAGAGAGTTTCAGACTTTCAGCATCCATTCATCACACAAATGGAAAACTTCCTTTTCTTTCTTTATACTTCCTCCGTCTGTCCCAAAAAGAATATAATTTTAGGTTTTATTTTTTTCTAAATTTATTCAATCAAGTTTATAGGAAATAATATCACCCCAATTAGATTTGCTATGAAAATATATTCCATAATCGTTGTAATGCTACTTATTTGGTATCATAATTGTTGGTATTTTTTGTAGATAAATTTGGTCAAAATTAACTATTTTGACTCATTGGTAAATGAGAATTGTACTGTATTTTTTGAGGGACGGAGGGAGTACATGAACAACATTTCCTTACATGAACATATCGTCAGCAGGTACTAGTTGCTACAAAATATTAGTGAGAACTAGCTAACTACTCTGCATGCCACGTAGAGAGAAAAAAAAACTAACAAAACTTTATATTTTGCTGACATATTTCAAGTTTGAGCTTCAGTTTCAGAACAGACGGCAAAGCTTTGTTTTCTTCTTTCTCTTTGGTGGTGCTTGTATAATTAAAGAAATTTCAAAGCTTATTCAGCTGGTTACATTAATCTACAGA
The DNA here is from genome assembly GCF_019320115.1 of Miscanthus floridulus. Lineage (NCBI taxonomy): Eukaryota > Viridiplantae > Streptophyta > Magnoliopsida > Poales > Poaceae > Miscanthus > Miscanthus floridulus. The sequence goes on from NW_027096914.1 coordinate 41,459, forward strand.
ATCTACAAGCTAGTTAATCTTCACAGCAAACATTTGGCTACAGGCTCAAAACCCTGGTTGCGTCTTGTGCTAAATTCCTTAGAAGAAACCGAAAAAATATTTAGACCTATCTATCTAAAGATATCACCATGTAAAGGAGGACAAAGGACTCAAACTAGTCGCCACTACCTTTATTAATAAATAAAACTAGCACGGTTGGGCGCGCTGCGCCGAGAAAATATTTTAAATTCGTCTGAGAAACAAAAAACAAAAGAGAACAGTGAATATCGATGTCGTGTCATAAACAGTGTCGGACGTCACGTCATGAACAGTGCTGAATATTCGCAGAGGTGCTGGCTGGCCTAAAAAAAAACTTGTGGTTGAGGGATACTATTATACAATGTAGGTAAGGCGATATCGAGAGTTTAGACAAACTTATACAGACCTAAATAGATAGAGATATAGAAAAATACCAAAAAGATGCATTAAGGAAAATAAGGCCACAATTAGATTAACCGCGTCATATATTTTTTATAGTATATAAATCTATCTGGACATATAAATGTTAATTTTATTTTCTTTAAATCTAATAGTTAAATTTGAGATTAGTTGAGCCTTTAAAATCTGAAATGAAGACTTATTTTAGAACAGAGCGAGTATATAACAAATTTGATGTAAAAAAAATATCAAAACGAGAGAGTATTAAATAAATTATTAAATATATAAAAAAAGAAAAAAGAAGAAGAGAGCAAGAGCCGGTGAGGAGGTCGGCCCGCACCACATCTCGCGCGGGGGACCAGGCCAGCAGTTCGAGGAGCTCCGAGCTCGGCCCGCGCAGGAGGTCGTCCCGCCCGCGCCTCCTCCGGTGCTCCGAGCTCGTAGGCAGCTCCACCGAATCCGGCGCCAGCCGCCAGGTACGCTCGCCCGCGCCGGCTGCGGTTCCCCTGGCCACGTGGAGGGCGCACGTGGTGCGCCGGGTTCCCCTTATTGGCGATTTATAATTTAGAACGGATGGAGTATTCATAGGAGTATTATCTTATAACAGTATATATTTTTAAATGTCTGCTTTATTTTTTTTTGTAAAAATATCCTATCCTATTTGTTTTTATATTTATTGTTGTTTTGAAACTTATACAGACGATGTAGATCCATCCTCTGTCGCTGGGAGGATTGTTGAGTGTTCCTGGAACAAGGAAGAGAAGTGTTGGGCCTGTATGCGTATTAGATCTGATAAATCGACTCCAAATGACATCAATACATACCGGAAGGCTAGTTGTCATATTCTCTGTTTTACTTCCTTCGTTAATTTATTTTCTTAAGAATATTGCTGCATGTAAATCTCATCTTGATCTTTGCTGGAAAATTTCAATGTACTCATTTGAAATATTTTTGCTGTTAGGGCAAAATCATTTTCCAAAACACAGTAGGTCTGTCACATTGGATCATAGTACTTCTGTTTGCATGGGTAGCTCTCCTTACGGGTTCCATTTTCTGCCTTCATAATCTTTTGTGATCCTGCTTTCTAAGACGTTCACTTCAGCAATTCTCAAAGTCAGTTTCAACAGCCTTGTTCTGTAAGTAGTTTAGCATCATTTTTCTTTGCGGGTGGTTGATCATCATTTTTTTTTGTGGGTTGTTGAGCATCATATTTTGCCCATGTCTAAACAAGTACTCCGTATTTGGGTGGGAAAGCGAACAACTGCAGTACTGTTACATTTTATTTGCATGATCTGCAGGTGATGGGGAGTATCACAGATAACATTACCGAGGAAAAGCTTCTCGAAGAGATTGATGAGATAACGCGCCTCCCTCCCGATGTATGCTGATAGGATGCATTGCTCATACAAAGATGATGGCTCAACAACGGCGGAGGTGAAGATTGGCACCATTTGCTAGTCTCGCTGCTGCGCTCTCCTACTGCCTCTGGCCAGCGTCTGGTTTCGGTAGCTGTGTAATTAGTAGAGGTTTCGGTAGCCCCCCATCCCCAATGCTGGTTGTCTGTGTTTGGGCAGCCAACTAATTCTTTGTTAGAAGTATAGATTTATATATACTGTTAGGGATAGAGATAGAATCCTAGGTATAATAAGTGTAGGACGTATTCAGTTTGAGAACAGATGACAACGAGCTTTGATCAATTGATTGGCTTGATTTGATTTCTTCACTCTCTTTGGGGGTGCTTGTGTAAGGAAATTTCAAAGCTTATTCAGCTGCTTACATTAATCTACAGAATCTATACGCTAGTTAATCTTCACAGCAAAGATTTGGCTACATACAGGCTCAAGATCCTGCAGCAAAGCAAAATCTAGGTACATGAACAAATCATTGACAGGCACTGAACACGAGGCAAAAGAAGCTGTATCAACCTAGCTATCATGGCGCCTAGGCGTAGCCTGAATCCGGCGTGGTGCTGAACACCGGCCTGTCCTTGTCCACCACCACGGCAGGGGCGATGGCGGCGGCGCTGTCCTTGTCCTTGCCGCTGGCGGTGCCGCTCTTGCGCCGCGGCTTGGCCTCGCCGAGCATGGTGATGACGTCGCGCATGGACGGCCGGTCCCGCGGCGCCCTGGCCGTGCAGAGCACGGCGATGCGCAGCACCAGCAGCATCTCCTCCCGGACGTGCGCGCACCGGCCGCCGACGTGCGGGTCCAGGTGCTCCTCCACCGTGTTGCTCCGGATCTTGTCCCGCACCCACCCCACGATGTCCTGCCCCTCGCTGAACTCCGCCTCCACCGCGCGTCAAGTCCTGGAGTGTCGGGATCGTGAAGAGGCTCGACGGCATCGAGTCCTGGAGTTCATCGCAAATTTGTCGGTACCCAGGTGGGCAGGTATCCATGCTGACCGAAACCGTTGATTTCTGTTTTAAGATGCGTGCCACATTCGGTCATTAGTTATAACAGCAGAGCACTTTGACTACGTGGATGCTAAGGTGGCTGATCTATTGCGTCGTGTCGTGTACATATAGCATTTACTACTCGGCTCATGACTACAGTATCCTGCCAGTGCATTGATATTGAACGAATCTACTCCCTCCGTCCCAGAATATCTGTCGCTTTCGCTTCCCGAGAAACAACTTTGATAAAATATATATTACAAAATATTAATATTTATGGTACATAATTAGTATCATTGGAAAGATCTTTGAATCTAGTTTTTTAATAAATTTATTTGGAGATACAAATGTTGTACGTATTTTCTACAAATCAAGTCAAACTTGTGGCACGAAAACCGGAAACGACGGTTAAATTGGGACAGAGGGTGTATACGCTTCCCCCTGGCGTATGGCGACCGGACGCCACCTCCTCCTCTCTGGGGTCCACATGTAAGACATACTTTACCTTCTTCCCCAACATCCTCTATCTTCGGATCCACTGTGCGCCAGCCGCCGGCCTACCTCGCGTATCGCGTCACTTTTCCGGCTGCTCCTCGCACGCGCGCCGCGGCGGCGCCACCGGTTGCTGGGGCTCAGCTTCTGGAGCAGCCGGCCTCACTCGCGCGGCCGGTTCGAGATCCCCCGCGCGGACGCCGCCGCCGGCTGCTCATCCCCGCACAGGCGCCGCCACTGGCTGCTCCTCACCGCGCGCACTCTGCCGCCGCTGCCTGCTGAGCTCCTCTCCTCGGCGCCATCCTTTTGTGCCGCGGTGCCGCCTGGGTGCAGAAGCCAGAAGGTCATAGGGGCATGGACACATGAACATTGTCGGTGTTTCGATGTGTTTGCCCGATGGCGTGCAAAGTGACAAGAGGATGTATACCGGTTCGGACGGAACGTGCTACGTCCAGTTTTGAGCTATGGCTCATGTTTACATTAAATTTGTAAGAGGGGTATACAAACGGTGGAGAGAGAAAAATGTTCTCATATCTCTATAAGTGGATGTGTGTGTGAGAGCGACTGCGTATGTTCTCGTGTCCCAGATAGGAAGCCGTGCCTTTCCTTTTATAGCTCAAGGGGAGGTAAGGTTACAGACGTGAAGGAAAAAAGAGGTTAAGGAGAAAAAAAAAGAAAGAGAAAAACAAAAAGGAGGGATGGGCAATGGCTTCATCTTCTCTTCCTTCCGGGTCATCCCTATGGATAGCACGGTCGCTGATGGCGATGAGCGCCACTCCTAGCCCTTGTTGCTCTGTACGGGTCCAGCTGACTGGGGCGAGGTTCTCCATCTCGTTACAGGGGATGAGATGGCCAACAGGGGTGATGGGATGCCCGCTGTACGCAGATTAGGCAGCATAGTGCCCTCCTGTAGCCACATCCTGGGCCATCGTGGGAGCCCAGGCTTGATATGTCGCTTCTGGGCTGACGGGTTCTGCCCAGGAGTGGTTGGGGATGACGCGAGCCACCCGCGTCCTGTTCGTCCCCGTACAGGGTAGCTAGAAAGGACGCAGGGATTTGAGGCATTGGCCTTATCTGCTCCGCCCAAGGGCCCTTCTACATAATGTCACGGGGCGGAAACCCGCACAGGAGAGTCGGCGCGAGATGAGACGTGCTTCCGAGGGGTCGGGCGAAACGGAGCGGCCCCCGTGGATCGGGCGAGACGGAGTGCTCCACCGTGGGGTTGATTGTTGAGGGGACCGTGCCCCTTGGGTCGGACTCGTCATCCCATGGGCCAGCCAGGGTGGGCCCACTCCCTGGGGGTCGGGCAAGACGGAAACTTCCCCCAAGGGGTCGGCTAAGGCAGGGCCCACGTCCCATGGGTCGGGACGGGTCGGACGGCTCTGCTTTATTATCGGCTGAGCCAGTATCTATGCGGGCTAATCTTCTTGTCATCAGTAGTCGTGATATTTATATCCGACAGTAGCCCCCGAGCCTGGGATGGAGTGCAGCACTCCTTCGTAGGCTTTTATCTGAGGTCCTCATCCTTTTGGATCCTTGACCCTTGCCTGGTCTAACTGGTGGGTGCGCGCGAGCGCACCCACCGGGTGTAGCCCCCGAGCCTCTGGTGGAATGAAGACGTTCCTCCAGAGACTTTTATTCGAGAGATTTTTGTCTTTTCGTGGTCTAGTCAGGGGTGTGCACAAGCGCACCCGCCGGGTGTAGCCCCTGAGTCTTTGATGGAATGTAGCATTCCACCATAGGCTTTCTTGTCGCTTCGCGATCACGCTACGGGCTTCTTGAGCCCCCGAGCCCCCGGGCGATCTCGGTGGGATCGTCGTGCGCTTGTAGGGTTCGACCCCTGGGCCCCTAAGCGTAGGGGAACGGTTCCTCCCGGAGACTTTGTTCATCCCATGGTCACAATCCTTTGTACCCTTCGCCGAGGCACATCGGCTGGGACGTATAGTTGCTCTCCTTGTTGGGCCTTTGCTGGGCCTAGCGAGTCGTCAACGGATCGGCCCAGATTAGGTCGCGGTCCCATTCACCGGGGCCTGGGTTTTCCAGTGGCACGGGCGTGCGTGCCTGAGCTCTTGTGGGCCGACGGGGCAATCCCAGGCCTCGCAAACCCTAGGCCCGCTATGGTCCACGCCCCCCTGGATCTCTCCGTCGTTCGGTGCGCTTCCCGAAGCATAGGCCCGGGGTTGCGCATGCGCTCCTAGGGGACACGGCGAAGGGATGTAGTGGACGCGTGGGCCGGTGAGAGTGGCGGAAGTGGGAGCGCTACCCTAGGGAATTTCGTGAGGCGGGGGAGGCGATTGGACGAGAGCGAGGAGTGGCATCCGCTGCCATGGCTCAATCCAATGCCGGTTGGGCTTCCCTTGGTCTTTTTATAGACCACGACACCCCCTTGCCTTTTGCCATCTAGCCTCAGCTGATCTGCCTGCCATGCCCATACCCTTTCGCTTTCGCCCTTCCCATGGAGCCCAACAAGCGTTTCGCTGGCGATGAGCCTAGGGAGGAGAGGCCGATCCGGCATCGCCTGCTGGAGTAGGGTGTGACGTTGCACGCTGGGCGTGGGCGGCGCCCGGCCCTTGGCATGCCCTCCATGGCTTCTTCGGCGCCGTTGTCATCCGGGGTGCCGACGGCTGGGCGCGAGCCGGAATCGGAGCGGCTCCGTGGGTACCTCGAGGTTACCCAGGCCTCACTTTGAGCGGCCGAGCTAGAGGTGGAGATCATCCGTGCCCAGCTTGTGGACGCCGATGGCTGGGTGGCTGGTAAGTCTTCCCCAATAGACTTCGCCTCCCCTCGCCTGCTCCACCCCATTTCACTAGTCCCCGCTTACTTTGTTTTGCCTTGACCAGAGCTGGAGACGGAGCTGCACGCGCTCTGGGAGGCCGCGGACGTGGCGGACGGCTTCGTGCGTGTCCCGGGCGGACGGCGGGAGGAGCGCCTCCTCGACATCCCTGAGCGTGTCAGGGATGTGGTGGAGCTCGGCGTCCACCGCGGGGCGTCGGTCGCCCTGGCGGCGACCCAGGTCCGGTTAGGGCACGAGCTCCGCCACCTGGTGGGCTTCCCGGAGGGTGAGGGAGCGACGGACCATGACGGGCTTGTTGAGGACTTCGACGTGGCCGCGGACGCCGTCGTCGCCAAGGTGCCCGCCGAGGAGGTCATCCGTGAGGCCACCTAGCCCGCATCGCGAGCTTTTGGCGGTATAGCCGCGCTTCTTGCTAAACCTGAAGACGGCGGTGATGAAGCGGCGGTTGTGCTGCATGCTCTAGTTCGCATGGTCGTGAATCCCCCTTCTGCCGACCTGTAGGATAGTAGCAAAAAGAAAGGCGGCGGTTGTGTCACGCACTTTTGTATGTGAGCCCTCGAGCCTTTTTTAATGAAAGATAACTATTCCTTCATTCCGGGGTGCGCGATGCCGTCAGACTCCATTCACAGCGGTCGCGTGGGTCCTTCGCGGGTCGTTAGGCTTTTTAGTGTTTTCGTGCGGCCACACCGTCTGTCTTTCTTTGCAAACTCGAGCCCCTGAGCCCAGGCGCGCTGCGGAGGTCCGTCTGGGGGGCCGTTTTGTCTTGTTGCGGTACTCCCTCGCGCGTCTTCTCGGGAAGACGGAAGGGCTGAGCCGTGCCATGCTTTCCTCATTGGACGAGTCATGGTGCTCGGCGAGTTTCTAATGGGTTAGTTCAAGTGGGGCCCCGGCTTCCCTTCCGAGGGATTCCGGCTAGGATCAGCTGGTGATCGACTCCATGTTCCTGATGGCGTGTCCATATAGTTCTCAGATTCGTTCGACCGGCTCCGAGGGCTCGCTGCCTCTCTTCACGAAAACCATGGACCCCTTTCCAATCAAGACTTGAATGCAGGCGGAGATGGCCATGGAGCTTGCGCCCCAGGCTATTAGCCGCTAGTGGGCCCATCCCTTTCTGCCCCTTACTCTTGGGGTGCCCAGAGCAGTTGCGAACCCAAAATGGGCCAGCCTTCGAACTATTGGGCTTTTATTGGGTCATGGCGTCCCTGGTAGGCTCCACGTCTCACTTACCTGTGGCGGTTGCGGCCTGCTGGGCAGTCAAAGCGTCGCTCGGCGTGGAGATCGAGGGAGCATGGCGTGCGGGTGCGCGTGGCTTGGTGGAATAGTGCTCTGATGGGGTGGCGCTCCCCGTAGACCGATGTGGGTGGTTCAGGCCCTGTCTTTCATCATAAATGTAGGGATGTTCCACTGCTCACCCTGTCGCGTAACCGCATTCCCGCCTTCGCTCGCTCTTGTTTCCGTCCGCCTTCTCCGCTCGTGTTTTCCTCGCTGCCGCCGCCTGCTATAGGAAAGCTAGGGTTAGGCCGCTCACCTTTCCTAGTCGCTTCCGCTGGCGTCCTGTGCTGTCATCGCCGCTCCTTGATGGATCCGTGGCACCGCTCCACCATCCGCCGGTCCTGCCTGGAGGGGCTTGTCCGCAAAGGCCTCCTCCGTGCGAGGACAGACGCACAGGAGTGGTGTATCCTCGGAGATGAGGACCACCCAGATCCACCACCGGGCTACATCGTCTCCTTCGCCGCCTTCCATGAGCGCGGGTTTGCCACGCCCCTGCACAGATTCTTCTGTGGCCTGCTGCACTACTACGGCGTCGAACTGCAGCACCTGAACCCCAATAGGATTCAGCACATCGCGGCTTTCATGGCGCTGTGCGAAGGCTATTTGGGGGTCGAGCCCCACTTCGAGCTCTGGAAGTATTTCTTCGCCGTCTCCCTGTTCCAGAGGAGGGAGAAGAGGTCAAAGGTCACCTACTCGGTGCCGATGGGGTGCGCAAGCATCCGCCTGAGGCAGTCCCGTGCGTCGGAGTACATGCCCATCTCCCTGAGCACGTCCAACAAGGGGTGGCACGGCGAGTGGTTCTATTTGAAGAACGACTCGGCCGCCCCTCTTCTTGCCTTCACTGGGCGCTACTTCCCAGCCACACTGCGCCGGTGGGAATACAGGCCAGTCAAGGATGAGAAGCGGAGGCTGGTCGATTCTAGCGTGTTCGAGGCCATACAGACCTTGAAGGACTGCGGCCTCCATGGCGTCGGCGTCATCGGGGGGTACCATGTGTGCAGGTTGATGCCACTGATGGCGCGCGCTCTCCTGATGTACAAAATGACGCCGGACGCCCCGTCCGCCGGGACCGTGGTCTCCGACGACCCCGTCTATGCGGGGCTGGCGCTTAGCGTCGGTGAGATAGAAGAATGTCTTCGGGAGGTGACGTACTGCCCACCGGCCATGAGTTCATAGGTGGTGCCCCTGTACCCGGTCCCCGGGCATCCTCCGATGCGGCCGACGAGAGGTTTCGTTGAATTGGTGAGTTCCTTCCCTCGTCTTCTGTCTCGGCGCCACCCTTCTTCTGATTTATCTGACCGCGAGTTTGGGTTTGTCTAGCCCAATTTGACGATGCGGCTCTCCGACCCGCCACTGCCAGAGGACAAGGAGTGGAGGACAAGGAACCGCGCTGCGGCCGAGAGGCTGCAGAAGATGAAGAAGGACGACAAGGAGAAGAAGAAGAAGCGTCGGAAGAGGGAGCATGGGTTGGACACCGACGGTGACGATGATGATGAGTGGGACGTGGACAGCGATGACGGGCACGACGATGGTGGTCAGGGCTCCAGTGTCGATGACCTATCGAACACCGATTGGGAGGTACTAGAGAAGGAGGTGGACCCATCTTCATCACCGACGTGGCCCCTGGCGTTCCACGCGGGGTAGGAGGGTATGGGCATGTGTCTCGAGCTGATGGGGACGAGCGGCCTCGCCCCACCTTCGCCTCTAGGATCGACAGGGTCCGATGATTCGGCTCCGCTCATCTTTGCCGACCCGGTGGGGGCCCGGAAGAGGGATCATGCCGATGTGGCATCGCCGGCGTCAGATGTGCCGTTTTCGAAGCGTCCCCGTGGCCTGAGATCGATGAGGTAGGTTGGCTATACCCGCGTCTTTTGCCTCCATGCTTGTTTGCCATGTTGACGGTGATTCCCTCGTAGGTCTGAGGAAGAGCGGGTTCCCCTAGATCTGGCGTCGCACAAAAAGCTCGTGGCTCGCTGAATCGTTCAGGGGTACGCCACCTCAGAAATGGCTATGGACGAGGCCTAGGAGAGCACGGCTGTGGCGACCTCGGAGTCCGCTAAGGAGCAGACCATAGGGAGCCCACCGTGGACCCCTGTGACGAAGACGGGTCGTCCAGAGGAGACGGTGATTCCCGCGCAGGGCGTAATTCCGCCAGAGGAGCCTCAGGCGGGGACGAGCATGCCCCTTTCGACCACGACGGACGTGGAACGCTCGGCTGTGACTGTGCCCTTGGAATTAGCGACGGTGCTGACAGAGCCACCGGCCGCGCAAGCTGCCGCCCCTGCGTTGGGGCAGACGGGGCAGAGTGGTCCCGGGGCATCCTTCGTGATGGCCCCATTCGTGCTGGCGGGCCTGAGGAGGATGCTATCGCCCCTCGTCGGAGGGCACCCCGTTGGGTCGGCCGCCCCCTCGGTTGGCTCGGGGCAGTCCCTGGCACTCGTCCCTTTTGGTGGTGGGGCCCAGGCGTGAGGGTGGGCCCAGCCCCATGACCCCAACCTACAGGGTCGCGGGGTGGGTCGCCCCGTCGTTGACGATGTCGCCGAGGAAGGAGAACGTGACGCGGTCCGTTTGGGCACCGGCGGACGTCGCCCGCGCTTTATCGGCTGCGCTGGCGATGCTTTAGGATGTTGTCACCCCTGCCGGCCAGGTACAGAGTGCTTGCCTGGGTGTCATTTGGGCCGCGCTGCAGTGCTTCCCTAACTTGTGCTGTTTTGCCAGTCTTTGATAGCTCATAGCCAGGAGAAGTCCTGGCTCCTTCGCGATGAGGAGAGCGCCCGAGACCGCCTGGCGGAGTTCGAGCGACAGCGCTAGGAGCTGGCTGACCAACTTGCCGCCGCTCGTCAGCAGATCGCGACGCTTGTCCCTGCCGCCGAGGAGCTAGCTAGCCTCCGTATCAAGGAGAGGGATGCTCGCTGTGACGCGGAGGAGGCTGGGCAGAAGCTTATTGATGTGCTGGAACAGAAGCGTCAAGACAATGACATGGCTCCGAAGCTGCGTGAGGAGCGGGATGAGCTACTTCGGATCGCCGAGGGTCTCCGAACAGAGCTTGACCTATCTCGGTAGGCGACCGCCGATGCTCGGGCCCAGGCCTCCTCTATGTTAGCATATTGTATATATAGTAGGCCCCTTAATTGTGGATGTAATCACGTGCCTGTGTGGTAGGCTTGCATGCCACCCCGGCTGCCCTATACGTACTCTTGTACAACGTATGGAATACAATCGATTATTCCCACACTTTCATGGTATCAATCGCGGTTCCGGTCCGCTACCCTTCCGCAACCCAAACCAGCGCCGCCGCCGATCCGATCGCCACCCCCGTCGCTGACTACATGTCGCCGGGTGTGTCGCCGGTCTCATCGCCCGCGCTGCTGATCCGATCGCCCGCCCCGTAGCTTCCCTCGTCACCGGGTGTGGCCACCGATCCGATCCTGCCTCCACTCCTGATCTTCTATTGTACGTGCTGTACGTCTCCCGCCCGCCGCCGTCGTCGTCAACGTGCTGTACGCGGCTGTACATCCTGTACGTGCTTGGAGCTGCACACATCGCTGGGTGTGCTGCGTGCTGTACGGGCTGTGCACGTGCTGTACGCTTGCCTGCTGCACACATCGCCGGGTGTGCTGTTGATCGCGCCACCAGGTGCGGCCGCCGGTCCTGCCCCTCATGGCGGACGACGACGATGCTGCGGCCGCGGCTGCTGCGGCCAAGGCCGCCAAAGAGGCCCGTGCTGAGAAAGCACGCCGCGCCGAGGAAGAGCGCCTCCGTTCCGTCGTGCTGGACGAGTACGAGGCCGCCCACGAAGCTATCTGGGCGCAGGCCACCGCCGTTGTCAACGTCAAGGCCCTCATCCCCGTCATTCTCGACCAGGCCACCAACACCTACACCAAGTGGCACGGCATGTTCCTCACCGTCCTCGGCAAGTACGCGCTAACTCGCCACGTCCTTGAGGATGAGGCGTTCCCCACGCGCCCGGCGTGGGTGCAGGACGACTGTGTCGTGTTGACATGGATATACGGCACGGTCTCCGGCGATCTACAGCAGTCGCTCATGATGCGGCAGCGACCTGCACGCGAAGCTTGGTGCTACCTCGAGGATGAGTTCCTCGGTCAGCGGGAATCCCGCGCCCTCCTCCTTGAGACGCAATTCCGCAACTTCCGCCAAGACTCCCTGACGATCACAGATTATTGCCGTCGTCTCGAGTCCATGGCTGCGTCACTTGCAGAGTTCAGCGACCCCATCGGTGATCGGCAAATGGTGCTCACCCTCCTCCGTGGCTTGAGCGGCAAGTTCCGCCACATGGTGTCCATTCTCAAGATGCATCGCCCGTCCCGACCTTTGCGGAGGCTCGGACGCACCTCCTCCTGGAGGAGATGGAGATCGACGCGAGGCCGCCCTCGCCTCCCGCCGCACTCGTCGCCGCGCCACGCCCGGCGGCAAACACTGGTGGCCCTGCCGCGCCGCGCTATGGGGCGCCCACTCCTCTTGCGCGCCCCCACGGTGCGCCCTCTGGTGGACGGCAGGGAGCACCCACTGGTGGCCAGCGTTCCGACCGACGTCGCGGCCGCGGCGAACGTGGCGGCCAGCAGCAGCAGCAGCAACCTGCTGCTGACGCCCCTCCCGGTTTCAGCCATGCATCCCTGGGTGTGCACCCGTCATTTGCACACCCCTGGGCCAGCACCCTCCAGATGTGGCCCTACGGGCGTCCTCCACCGGCGCCACCAGCGTTCACCGCCGTCCCGCAGTACGGCTATGGCGGCTCCTTCAGCGGCGTCCCGAGCGGTGGCGCCTATGGCTCCGGCTACACCGCTTCGCCTTCACCGTACGTCTTCGGGGAAGCAGCGCCAGCATTCTAGGGGCCCTCGCCGGCCTACCAGGTGTCACAGCCGGCACCCTGGAACCCCGTCCATGGAGGCGCTTGGACTCAAGACTCCCTGGCGCAGTCGTTCAACACCATGACGCTCACTCCGCCGGCACCGTCTGAGTGGTACGCCGACTCCGGTGCTGGTTCTCACATGACCGCGGACGCTGGTAACCTCTCCACCATTTCCCCACCATCATCTTTTACACCTTCATCTATCATTGTGGGCAATGGAGCACTCCTTCCTGTCACTGCCACCGGATCACATATTTTTTCATCTCCACATCGTAATCTTGTTCTTAACAATGTTCTGGTGTCCCCCAATATTATTAAGAATTTGATTTCCATTCGTTGTTTTACCACCGATAATAATTGTTCTATTGAATTTGATCCGTTTGGTCTTTCTGTGAAGGATTCGCAAACTAGGAATGTGATCGCCAGGTGCAATAGCTCTGGCGACCTCTACCCGTTCTTTCCACCCGCCACCAGCACCTCCGCACTTATCGCTGCACCCACCTCACTTTGGCATCGTCGTCTCAGGCATCTTGGGCGCGAAGCTCTATCCAAGCTTATTCGTTCCAGTGTTATCTCATGTAATAAAGATGATCTCCACCATATATGCCATGCGTGCCAACTTGGTCATCACACACGGCTTCCTTTTGGATCTTCTAGCTCTAGGGCTAGTCATAATTTTGATTTGATACACTGTGATCTTTGGACTTCTCCTATTGTTAGTGTGTCAGGGTACAAATATTATCTTGTTATTCTTGATGATTGCTCACACTACATTTGGACGTTTCCACTTCGTCTAAAATCTGAGATGTTTTCCACTCTCTCAAATTTTTTTTGCCTTTATTCACACGCAATTTGGCACCACCATCAAGAGCGTTCAGTGCGACAATGGCCGTGAATTTGATAATTCCACCGCCCGCACGTTCTTTCTCTCCCACGGTGTTGCACTCCGCATGTCGTGTCCATATACTTCTCAGCAAAATGGCAGAGCCGAGCGCTCCCTTCGCACCATTAATAATATTATGCGTTCTCTGCTATTTCAGGTGAGTCTTCCTCCGGTTTATTGGGTTGAGGCCCTCCACACTGCCACCTATCTTGTGAACCGCCTCCCCACCAAAACCCTCGCCTCCTCGACACCTTACACCCACCTTCATTCCACCCAACCCTCCTATGACCATCTCAAAGTTTTTGGGTGTGCTTGTTAGCCCAACTTGTCCTCCACAGCACCCCACAAACTTGCACCTCGTTCTTCCCTATGCGTCTTCCTCGGCTACTCCTCGGAACACAAAGGCTATCGGTGTCTCGAGCTCCAGTCGAATCGCATTATTCTCTCCCGACATGTCATTTTTGATGAATCTTTTTTCCCTTTCGCCGACATGTCGACCACGCCAATGGCTTCCTCTGCCTTGGACTTCCTCGTGGATGAGCATGATCTCACCGCTCCACTTCCTGGAGTTCGCATTGTGCATGCAGGTACCCCGGCTCCTCCGACGTCACCCACCGTGCATGGCCCTATGCCTGTGCATGCGCCTGTTGCCGCGTCCTAGTCTGCTCCTGCACCGTCGAGCCCTAGAATGTGGTCGCCCAGCTCGCCCCTGACCGGCGCTACTGCCCCTGTGCATCCCGCACAGGCTGCTGCCAGTAGCGCCCTGGTCGCCTCGCCGACTGCACCATCCGGTGCTGCTGCCCCTGTGCCATTAGCACGGGTTGCTGCCAGCAGCACCACGGCACCAGGTGCTGCTGCCCCTGTGCCATCCGCACGGGCTGCTGCCAGCTGCTCCATGACAACTGGCCGCACCATCGCCACTCGCCCGGTCTCCATCACCCCGGTCACCAATGCGCACTCAATGCGCACGCGCGGCAAGGCTGGCATCACCCAACCTGTGGATCGCCTCAACCTCCACACTGTGCCCATGTTGCCTTTGCCGCGCTCTGTTCGGGACACTCTGTCAGACCCCAATTGGCACTCCGCTATGCAGGCTGAGTATGATGCTCTTCTCGCCAATGACACTTGGAGCCTTGTTCCTCGACCGCCTGGTGTCAATCTTGTGACTGGCAAATGGATTTATCATCACAAGTTGCGGGCTGATGGTTCCCTTGATCGCTACAAGGCTCGCTGGGTATTGTGGGGTTTCACACAGCGCCCCGGTGTTGATTATGATGAGACTTTCAGCCTAGTGGTCAAGCCTGCGACTGTCCGGGTGGTTCTATCTCTGGCGTTGTCTCAGCAGTGGCCCATTCATCAACTGGATGTCAAGAATGTATTCTTACACGGCACCCTCACCGAGACAGTATACTGTGTTCAGCCCAGTGGTTTTGGTGACTCCTCACGTTCGGATTATGTCTGCCGCCTCAACAAGTCTCTTTATGGCCTGAAGCAAGCGCCCCGTGCCTGGCGCCATGGTTCGCCTCACACCTTGTGTCCCTCGGCTTTGTTGAGACTCAGTCTGATACTTCATTATTCTCATACCATCGGGGTTCAGACACTGCCTATCTGCTGCTGTATGTGGATGATATTGTTCTTACCGCCTCCTCCGCCAGATTTCTCCAGCAGATTATTGCAGCTCTCCAGCGTGAGTTCGCCATGACTGATATGGGACAGCTACACCATTTTTTGGACATCTCTGTGACACATTGTGCTGGTGGTCTTTTTCTCTCTCAGCGGCAGTACACTCTGGATATTTTGGAGCGCGCCGGGATGAGTGCTTGCAAACCTTGCAGCACCCCTATTGACCTTCACTCCAAATTATCTGTAGATGGGGCTCCGGTTGCCGACGCCACATAGTACCATAGTTTGGCTGGTGCTTTATAGTATCTGACTTTCACCCGACCAGATATCGCCTTTGCAGTTTAGCAGATTTGCTTATATATGCATGATCCTCGTAAGCCCCACCTTGCTGCACTCAAGAGGATTTTGTGCTACCTGCAGGGTTCTCTCTCACTTGGGCTGACCATGCGTCAGTCACCACCTGCGGAGCTGGTCGTCTACACTGATGCTGACTGGGCCAGCTGTCCCGACACTCGACGTTCCACCTCTGGTTACGCAGTGTTCCTTGGGGACAATCTGGTGTCCTGGTCCTCCAAGCATTAGCAAACAGTCTCCCGATCTAGTGTAGAGGCCGAGTATCGTGCTGTGGCAAATGGTGTTGCTGAAGCTACTTGGATCCGCCAGCTGCTTACCGAGCTTCGCCACCCGCCTCGCCGTGCCACCCTGGTCTATTGTGATAACATCAGTGCTGTTTACCTCTCTAGCAATCCGGTGCAGCATCAGCGGACAAAGCATGTTGAGATTGATCTTCACTTTGTCAGGGAGAAGGTCACCCTCGGTCACATTCGGGTACTTCATGTTCCGACGACATCACAGTACGCCGATGTCTTCACCAAGGGCCTTCCTACCTCGTTGTTTCAGGAGTTTCGATCCAGCCTGAACGTCCGCCATGCTCCCGATCAGACTGCGGGGGAGTGTTAGCATATTGTATATATAGTAGGTCCCTTAATTGTGGATGTAATCACGCGCCTGTGCGGTAGGCTTGCATGCCACCCCGGCTACCCTATATGTACTCTTGTACACATATGGAATACAATCGATTATTCCCACACTTTCACTCTATCACCAATGAGCTCCTCGTGGAGAGGGACCTGAAGCAAAGGGCTGAGGGAGGCAGCGCCCAGCTTGCTAATGAAGTCACCTATCACAAGGGGGAGATCCAACACCTCATCCGTGAAAACATCGGTAAGCTGTCTGCTCCCTTTGATTGTGCGTTTTGCGAATTTTCGATGTGTCTTCTGTTGTTTATTGCCTGAGCAGTCCTCGAGGACAGCTACGTGGCTGAGGAAGAGAAACGCTAAGGCCTAGAGACAGAATTGGCCACGGTGAAGGTGGAGCTTCAGTCCAAATGCTCGGACCATGACTCCCTATGCACCGCCCTTGGGGTAGTCTGTAATGACCTTGGGATGACCCAAGCCGAGGGGGTGAGCTCCGTCGCGGTTCAATCTCTTAGGATCATGGAGCGCACACGCGAGCTGACTCAGACGATGCTTCACTTCGGTGTTCATTAGGTGTTTGTGACCGCCCGGTCCCACTACTCGCGCACCAACATGGAGGTGCTTAGTGAAGGCTATGCGCCCAGATGCAAGGAGGAGGATCTCGACAAGATTGAGATGGAGGTGGTGCCCTTGGTGGAGAAGCTAGCCCATGGCTTGGAGCCATCGGTCGTCCCTGAGTGGCAGTAGTTAGCTTAGGTGAGTTTGATGGTGATGCCTAAGCAAAAATTTGTAAATGGTGTGGACAAGTCGTGCGTTCTTGTTTGTGTTCTTGTGAGCAAGACTTAACTTTTCTACTTTGTATAAAAAGTTATCGTATTTTGACCCCTTATTGCGTCTCGACCCCCTTTTTGCTTTACCAATCTTAGACAGACCCGGGTCATGGTTAGTGGGCCTTTGATCGCGCTGGTGAGTGAGAACATGGACATCTCTGTAACTCAGCCAAGCTTGTTTAGAAAAGCCCTCTTTCCCATTACCCTTGCCTTTTAAAATTCTTAGAGCAAAGAGGGATCGGGAATGTGGAGATAGGGTTGCGTCACAGTCTTAAATGTGTACACTCTTTATCAGCTATACCCGCATTAGCCACACCCACCGGGTGTAGCCCCCGAGTGGGTCCAGATCCGTTGGTCGGCTAGGGTTGGTCTTTACTATGAACCAAGAGGTTGTACAAGCCTTTTTTATTTGGAGATGCGAATTTTACACAAGGGTGTGTACAACTTGAAACAACTTAAGGGTAAAAGCGATGTAGCTGTTCAATGTTCCAAGCATTGGTGTAGACCCTGCCGTTGGCATCTTTGAGCTTGTAGGTGCCTGGCCGAAGAACTTTTGCGATGATGTAAGGGCCTTCCCATGGCGCGGAGAGCTTGAGGAGGCCTTTGTTGCTCTAGATAAGATGGAGAACAAGGTCGCCAACATTGAAGGCTCGTCCCTGCATGTGTTGGCTATGATATCGGCACAGCGACTGTTGGTACTTGGTGGAGTGGAGGAGGGCCATGTATCGAGCTTCATCGAGCTGATCCAGAGCATCTTCAAGGAACTCCTTTGCCTCCATCTCTTTATACATCATGACCCTCAGGGCCCCATAGGCGAGATCAGTCAGAAGAACTGCCTTGGCTCTAAAGATGGCGATGGGGAATTCCCCATCGGGGGATGGCTCCCCATCCCCATCCCTGTGGGGAGAATTTTTCCCTGTCCCCATCCCCGTTAACACCGTCGTGGCTTGAATTTCCCCCATCCCCGTCCTCGAGCGGGGAATTGATCCCCGCGGGGATCGCTATCCTCGTTTCAATGACAGAACTAAGAAGAGTATAGCCAGGAGCAGAACAAATTGAACACCATGAAATTCCAAAAGCTAACACAAAACACCCTTGCACAAGCATGTTGTACATACATCAGCGGTTCAACACGTTGTACATACATCATTGCACTCACAAATGGATCTAGTGGCACATAGATCAGATCTAGATGGCAAGAGCAAGAGCAAGTTGAAGCACACTGTACATACATCATTGCAATCATAGACCACATGTTAGCAGAAGATACAAGAAGAGATCGAAGAATGAAGCAGGGAATCGGAAGAACAAAGTGGAGATCTGTCCCTGTAGCTTGCTAGTTTCTGGCTAGATTCAAGCCGCTAGAGTTCTTTTCTTTGAACACGCAACACAAGAGCAGGCTCGAGCTCACCGTCATGCCCGCGTGCGGCGGTGGCTTCGATCGTCAGACGCCGTGATCCACTGCTCTACCATGCCCCAACACGTGAAGGGCCAGCAGGTGGTGGGCTGACAAGTGGTGTGCCATGTGTGGAAGACTGGAATGTAGATGGAGGGGAGGGGAGAGGCGTAGGCGTAGAGGCTGGAGGTGGCACTGTGTCGGCGCCTCGGGGAGTCGAGGTGAAGTGGTCGAGGTATCGACTACCGAGGGAGGTGTCGATGTTTGACCACCGATAGCCTGCCATGGGGGTATCTGGGGCAGTATGTTCAGGTTTCGGCGTATGCAGAACTCAATGGTTAATGCAAGAGATAAGTCGATTTATCCTAGTTCAGGCCTTCGATCGCAGATCGAGTAATAACCCTACGTCCAGTCGGTGTTAGCTTTTGCGTCGAATTGATTATGAAGTGTTGTGTCATACAACTGTTCTGTTGAACCCTCTATCTAAGGAGCCCTGCCCTCCTTTATATAGTCAGGAGGTCAGAGTTCTAGTCGGTTTACAATGAGAATTCCTAGTAGGATTACGGAGTAACACTGCTACTAAGATTACAGGGGAA
>NW_027096915.1:0-80000 GCF_019320115.1 Miscanthus floridulus
CAATCCAGAGATCAAATGCCTTTACAGGTGCATAATACGGCCGGTCCTCTGCAACAAGTGCTGCAAGAAAGAGGGCTTCGTCAGTGGCAAGTGCGTGGGGGGTGGCTGCTACTGTTGCACCACTTGACAGATCCAACGAACCCCACACCCGCTCGTGCCTCTGCTATATGGATTTTTTTATTTTTAACACTTTTTAAACTAATTTTAAATCTAACACTGTTTGTTTTTTATTTTCAAAACTAACACTTTCGGCCGCGCCTATTGTCATGGCGCGGTGAAACGCCTATGCCGCACCATGCATGGTGGCGCGGCGGGAGGATGATGTGGTGAAGACCGAGGGCGCTGACCGGTGATGTGGCAGGCCCTGCCGCGCCACAGATCAGGGCGCGGCTTCGGTGACGCGGCAGAGCTAGGTACGCCCGCTCGCTTCTGCTGGCCTGCATGTACGGCGAGCTCAGGACCTGACATGAAAAGCGACCGGTGCCAGTTAAGTCTCAAACAGTGGGTGCACGGTGCGCCAGACCTGTCCAGTGCCAGTAGTAGTACCCACACTTTCTGTCTCTGACTATTCACCCCTCTCTAGTCCACAATCTCGACCTCACAAGTGGTATCAGAGCAAGGTCTCTCATTTGTGGTCTTCACCGACCCGAGAGGATGGCGTCTAGTGGGCTAGATGTTTGTGAGACACACATTTTTTATGGCACAAACTTTGCACTTTGGAAAAATCGTATGCTTGATCATTTTCGTGCAAAGGGACCTAAGTTTTGGTGGATTATCACTAGTGGTCTCACTCATGTCTTAGACTATAGAGATCTCACCAAAGCTCAAAGAGTTCTCTATAAACTTGATGCACATGCTTTTTGTTTTCTAATGGATGCATTGAGTTTTGATTTGATGAAACAAGTAAACTACACGGGAACCGCTCGTGAGATATGGGAGTCCATCAAGCGCACCTTCGGTGATTCCTCCACATGGGATGATGGCAAATTCAAGAAGGAGGATCAGCCCAAGAAGGAGGCGTATGAGTGTGTCAAGCATGATCACAATTTGGTGATTGTGAAAGATTGCTCCACCTCTTGGTCATGTGATGATGATGATGATCGATTCACTATAAGTTCACTGGACAAGGTTGATGATGATGCCACAAGTGTTGCACATGAAGATTCTACCTCAAGCACACTTAGTGGTGATCTTGACGATGTTGGTTCATGCTCAAGCCATGATGATGATGATACTACAAGCTCTCCTACTACACCACATTGTTTCATGTCACAAGGTGACACCAAGGTATCAAATAATAATGTGGTTGATCATGTTGATTCATATGATGAGCTTGTTAGTAGATTTGCTAGCATGATCGTGTCTTTAGAAAATGAGAAAGCTAAAACAATGAAATTAGAAAATGAAAACTCATTTCTAAAGAACTCTTGTGAAGAACATAAGAAATTACTTGGCGCTTTTAAATCTTCACATGATGAGCTAAAATTGAATCATGAGACACTACTTGCATCTCATGAAGAATTATTAGAACAACATGCTTCTCTCAATAAAGTATTTACAAAGAAACATAAAAATAATGAGAGCTCATCACATGGATCAAATGATAAATTGCAAAATATTGCTAACCCTTGTGATGTAGACAAGAAGCATGTATCCACCTCTTGTGATGATTTATTAGCTATGCCATATTCTTCGTATATAGATACTTGTTCTACTTCTATGTCTTGTGAGCCTAACCTTTTGAAGGAGAATAATGAGCTCAATGAACAAGTGAAGAAATTGAGCAACAAGTTAGAGAGATGCTACAACTCTCAAGTCACCTTTGAGTATATGTTGAAGACTCAAAGAAACTTTGGTGACAAGAGTGGATTCGACTTCAAGACTAGCAAAGTCAATCATCAAGAAAGCCGCAATGACATAAGTGGCATTGGCTTCAATAAGAGCAAGATCAAGGGCAAAAGATGGGGCAAGAGAAGATATAAAAGAGAGATGAAGAAGTAAGAACAAGAGAAGCTCTCTCATTTCATGTGCTTCAAGTGCCATAAAGTGGGACATCTTACAAATGGTTGCCCAAATAAAGAAAAACTCAAGTTGAAGAAAGAAGAAGAGAGGCTAAGGCATGCGAAGTGCTTCAAGTGCCACACTTGGGGTCATCTTACCTCAATGTGCCCAACCAAGCAATTGGTGAAGCAACAAGTGAAGCCACAAGTTGAGCAAGAGAAGACACCCTAAGAGCAAATCAAGATCAACCATGAAGATGGTGGTGATTTGATGATAAAGAAGAAGAAAACAAGAAGGGATGGAAAGGCAAAGCATCCAATGCAAACTCAAGATGCCAAGATGATGAGCAAGAATGAAGATGAGAAGAAAGATTATGCTCACATCAAGTGCTTCAAGTGTGGAAGTACGGGACACTTTGCCTCTAAGTGTCCTACCAAGCTTGAGAAGAAGGCTCAAGCAATCCATGAGAGGCAAGGCAATGAGAAGCATCATATGAGCAAGGAAGAGAAGGCTCAATCAAAGAGAAAGCGCTACTCATGTCGGAAAAGGGGACACATGGCACATTTATGTCCCCTATGTAAAACTTCTAAGCCTATTTCAATTGATGATGATTCTATGCTTAGGAAGGATGATAATGGTATCTCTATGGTTGCTATTGCAAAACATTCCACTATTCATACTAAGGCTATGCTTAAGTATGTTGCTCCTAACTTGAGAGGATCCAAACTTGTTTGGGTACCATCAAAAAGTGGATGATTGATTGTAGGTAACATCGGCATCGGAGACTTGATTGAATTGATTTCATATTGATCATCATATGTTGAGTCAAGATATGAAGCCTAGTGCACATCCAAACCCAATGCCAAGTGAAAATTGAGTGAAGTCCAAGTGCTATCAACATACAAGTGCTATAATTCAAGTTTTTGGTGATTCATTGGATATACTTGATGACTTGCAAATAATTGAGTTGAAGCTTGCTAGTTGGATGATCATGAGCTAACCAAGCATAGCAAGCAAAGAGTACAAGGCCATTTTATTGTGGAGTGTACTTTGCACACATTTGATA
Organism: Miscanthus floridulus; assembly: GCF_019320115.1. Lineage (NCBI taxonomy): Eukaryota > Viridiplantae > Streptophyta > Magnoliopsida > Poales > Poaceae > Miscanthus > Miscanthus floridulus. The sequence goes on from NW_027096915.1 coordinate 3,068, forward strand.
CTCAAGATGAAGATCAAGATCAAACTCAAGTTGAAGATAAAGTTTAAGTTCTAGATATGATTGGAGATAATTTGGTAGAAAAAAAGGACTTAAACAAGTAGAAAGAAACGGACTTAAAGAAGGAATCAAGGTTACTCATCAAATTAAGTCATCACTTGGATCAATCAATCAAGCTATTTCAAGTGAGTATCAAGAATAGTTCTTTGGAAAGAGGTCACTTCTCTCTAGTGTAGGGGCTTGCCGTCTATGTGTAGGTGAACCAAGTGTGGTACTTGGAAGGCTAACATGGAAGTGGTGATCCGAGGAACATTTGAGATGCTTAGTTGAAGCAATCAAAAGGGGTTGATCAAGAAAAGAAAGCAACACCCAAAAGAGAGCTAGTCATGATATTTCAAGTGGTATTCTCAAATTGATGCTCTCATATAAGTAAAGATAAAAAGAAGAAATAAGCCAATCACAACAAGAAAGTGCACTTGATCATAAGTGGTATTCATTTTATATGGGTGAAGAATGGAATTCAATATGGTATCTATTGGTCTTCACCAAGCTTATAATTGGACTTCACATTGCTATTGGAGTAATGAATTGGAATCTATGTGACTATCCTCTACTCCAACATAGCAAAGGTATCATTGTAATGTGCATGATCATTTCATCCCTTACTAGTATGCGGTTAGTGCATATAGTACATGCTTCATAGGATCATGCATAACAAATGAAATGTTTAAATTCATAACCTACCACTATTGCTTGAATTATTACTTGATCTAGTGGTTAGTATATGAATTTGTTCATGAGCTAGTGATCTCAAGTACTTGATCTAATTTGGATTGCTAACAAGTGACAAGTACAACATTGGCAAGATAACCCTTGCAAGAGGTGTGAAGAAGCTTGTCATTAGTTCAAACCGGACTTGAAAGCTTAGGCAAATCAATTTAGTTTAAGTTAACCATAGAAGCTCATGATAGTGATAAGAGTACAAGCACAAAACAATAATACAAATGGATAGCTAGTTTGTTTGTTTCAAGTGGTATCTGGACTCAAGCATTTCATCAAGAATCTACAAATGATGTCTAGATCAACTCACAAGTGATATCCTATAAGTGGTACTCATGAAGATAGCAAATGTTCAAGAAATGGTTTTCATTGATAAATCCAACAAGTGGTTCCATACTAGAAAATTCTTTCAAGTGATATTATATATACACATGGCATCAATCATGCAAGACGATGGCTCCATAAGTGATCCTCAACTTTAAGTGATCATCAAATAAAGAATGCATCCCTCACCCACAAGAGCTCAAGTGTCTCAAATGGATGACCCATGCTATCACATAGGGGGAGGTGTCACACAAATTGATATCAAGATCAAAGATCCTATGTGTGGTATCTCAAGAAGCTCTACACAAGATACAAGTGGTATCTTCAAGTGGTGTCATTCCAACAATCAAGTGATGTCCATAAAAATGCAAGATTCAAGCCTCAACCATCTACCCCAAATGCATACCTTTGCATCAATGAGAAGCACACCTTTTTATGGAAATTGATGACAAAGGGGAAGAGATTGTACAAAGATATGAAAGCTTTGAGATTGTACAAGGGAGAGAGATAAGATATAAAAGCTCAAAGAAGTAGAGGTTGGACATGGAGATGGATAAAGAGGGAGCAACATTGAAGAAAAGAGATGGATCAAAATTCTTGGACAAGAGAAGCACACAAGTACGGGGAGCAAGCTCATGAACTTTGATTTATTGCATTTGATATGTGCATATTCATGTGCTTGCTTGCATTGCATAAGCTTTCAAATTCAATATGCATGCTTGTGTGGTGTATGCTAGTTGTTGAACTTGAATGATGATTTGATAACTAGCATGCATAGGATAATAGCTAGACACTTGGTATGCTTTTCAAGTAATGCTAGTACCTTGCTTTTAATGTTGATCTCACAAGGTATCTAGTGCTTTTATTTCCAAATGATATCTAGCTAACCATGGTGCTAAGGATGAACTTAAAGGTGCAACTCCGATTGGTACACACTTCAAAGGTTTATTCTATACACCTTAGCATCATTTAGTAGTAATTACTCTCCCACAATTTTAATCGATGCATATGTGAGAGCATCAAATCAAACACTCTAGCACATATGTAGGGAGAGCTAGTACTACCATCTCAGGTTTGTGGTACTTGTCCAAAATCATTTTCATATGGTAAAATTGCTTGGGCAAGCAACATGAATCCAAAAGAGCTTAATTTCCATATCTTTGTAGAGTTGTCATCAATTACCAAAAAGGGGGAGATTGAAAGGTTCTTGTGTGGTTTTGGTAATTGAGTAACAAACTAGATAGACTAATTGTGTTTATGTGAGATACACAGGTGATTAGTCCATAGGTACATATGTGTGAGCAACATATGCCATGAAGGTGAAAATGGCTTGGAGATGTTGCAAAGCTCACACATGTGATGATGAAGGAGCTCATTGCACATGAGACATGACATTGAGTCATGTGATCAAGGTGGAGAAGATCAAGACAAGACTTGGCTTGATGGACCGGTTGTAAGCGTGAAGGGCAAGTCGGAGGCTTTGGAGCGATAGACCACGTGGCGGTGAAGCTTGAGCAAGACTTGGCGCCGATGGACGAAGGCAATGGTGAAAAGCAAGTGAAGTCAAGATCGATGAACCAATATGATCACGTGATGATATGAAGTGGATCATATCATTGTTGATCATATTGGTGCATGTGTTGCATCGACATTGGAGGAGATAGAATGGAATGCGCAAGGCAAAGGTATAACCTAGGGCATTTTATTTCACCGGTCATAGGTGTGTAGAGAAGTTGATGACCGGATTTAGGATAGATGGCCGTACTATCAAGAGGGGCAAACTTGTTTGCATATCGGTTATCTAAGTGCCACTCGAGTGATCTAACTTTGCATCGTTGCTAGGATTGAGTGGCGTGGCAAGTTGAGTGGCTAATCCTTTAGAAAAGGTTTGTGAAAATGCTAACACACATACACATGGTGGTGTACACTCGGTGGTGTTGGCACATTTACAAAGGAGATGAAGTTGGAGTTGATGTGGATCAACTCGGCGAAGGAATGGAGGCCGCAAGGGTTCGTAACTCCACCGACAGAGTGTCCGCCTGTATAGTGCGGACAGTCCAACGGTGCCACCGTCGCCCTATATAGAAAAGACATGGTCTCATAGAGTGGACTGGACGTTGGTCACGTGGTGATCGGACGCTGGGGTCCTACGTCCGATCAGTGGCTGCAGAGAGCATGCAGGCGTCGGTCTTTGACCGGACGCTGGCGCTGGAAGTGACCGGACGCTGACAGGGTGTGTCCGGTCAGGCTGATGTACGATGACGTAGGTGACACAGAAAAGTTGGAGAAGGACCGGACGCTGACACTACGTCCGATCGTGACCGACCAGACGCGTCCGGTCGTGACTGGTACCTTACTGGAAACGACCGGACGCTAAGGTTGCTGCGTCCGGTCAGTTTGACCAGTTGCGTCCAGTCATCACTTGACCGTTGAGATCAAGCAACTGAGGTTGAACGGAGGCGACACGTGGCGAGCATCCATTGACCGGATGCTGAGGTCCAGCGTCCGGTCGATATGACCGGCGCATCCGGTCAACCCGAAAAATGCCCAGTGAAGGGATAATGGCTATTTTAGCCCGTGGGGCTATAAATATAAGGGGTCTCGGCCTTAGGCCCTATGTGGAGCACACTAGAGCTTTGGCGGCTTGTGTAGTAGTGCTTGGGAGCGCTCCATCTCACATATGCTTGATAGTGATCATTTGATTGTGTGAGAGAGTGTTTCTAGTGTGATTGCATCATGAGGTTGTATTGAGTGGTACTAGGTGATCGAGTTGCAAGCTGGTGTGCTTGTTACTCTTGGAGGTTGCCACCTCCTAGACGGCTTGGTGGTGGTTTCCGTTGAAGCCTGCAAGAAGCTTGTGTGGTGCTCCGGAGAAGAGCTTTGTGAGGGCCATTGTGCTCGCCCCGTAGGAGCCGTGAAGAGCAACTTTAGTAAAGCGTGTCATTGAGCTACCATCACTTTCGGGGTAGGTTCTTGCGGTGCCCAACGTGCGGGCTTGGCGGGTGATACCAATTAGCCGCCGAACCACCAAGTGAGTGGTCGACACGCGAGGACTAGCGTATTGGCAAGCACGTGAACCTCGGGAGAAAATCACCATGTCAACCTTGTTCTTCCCGTTGATTTGGAATCCCTTTACACAAGCTTGTGATTACTTTCATATACATCGTGCTTGTGTAGTTGCTCTTGTAATTAGTTAGCTTGTGTAGCTTACTAGTTATCTTCTTGCTTGTGTAGCATAGAAGTGGCTCCCTTGCGTGGCTAATTTGGTTTGTGTAACCTTGTTAGTCACATTACTTAGTTTGTGTAGCTAAGTAATTGCGCTATCTAATTTGGCATTGGTTGTCTTGTTATTGAGCATTGCTAGTGAGCTTAGGTGGCTTTGTGCTTTTGCTTACTAGCTTGTGTAGGAGCTCCCTTGTTGCTTGAAGTACTAGTGGCATAGGTTTGTGTGACCTTGCTCCTAGAATTGGTTAGGTGAGCTCTAGCTAGCCCAGCACCTTTGTTGCTTAATTAGTATCTTTGGAAGGTGCTAGAGCACATAAATAAAGGGGTGTAGTCTTGGCTAGACCAATAGTTTTAATTCCGCACTTGTTTTGGTTAGCCGACGCGATTAATTTTAGAAAGGGCTATTCACCCCCTCTAGTCACCATCTCGACCTCACAGCACCACCATTGCCGGGACGCGGAGCCGGAGGCGACGTCACTACCAGGGACCAGGAGGGGGGCATGGGGACCGAGCAGCAGTGGCTCGATGACAAGATGGAGCGCCGCCATATCCGCGTCAAGTATTGGGAGGAGAAGTCGCAGCGAGCAGCAAGGTGCCACTAGGCCCGAGCCTGAGGCGGGCGACGGTGCCGGGGCGGGGAAGAAATGGACCTTGAAAGCGAGGAATCTGATGAGGAAGAGGATGGCATGGATTTGAACGGAAGGGATAAGCGCAGTGGAGTTTTTTTTAAGAGAGAGAGCGCCAGAGCAAATGAGTGGAGGAGCAAAAGGGATAAGCGCAGTGGATTTTTTATTTGAGAGAGAGAGAGAGAGCGGCAGAGCGGATGAGCAGAGGAGCCGCATCTAGACGAGGCGGGCGACCGTGGCCAAGTATTATCGATTTAGAGAAGCATCGGCATTTTCCCTAGCTAGCCCCTCTTAATATTAGTTATAGATATAGATATATTAGATACAGGCAGAGAAGACAAAAGAGAGATAAGAGAATAGGTAGATAATAATAAGATGACAATTATATTAAGGAGCTATGTAAGGAAGGAAATTATCACTGCCTAGTGATTCACTCGGAGCAAAATAATTGGGGACAACATTGTATAATCAATAAAGATCAAGTTGCATACTTGCCCTCTGGCTCATCACAGGGAGATCAGGGTGAAGACGATGGGCAGCGCGAGGAAGATAACGTTGATGCTCTTGCTGCTAGTCGTCCTCATCGCCTCACGTAAGTTACATAGGTCCTGTCTGAATCCACTTAGTTTTCAGGAGTTTTTTTTTCACAAGTCAGCTTTTTTACCTGATTCTCGCATAAGGGATTCACCAACGAAGGCTAACAAGCTTATTAGCCTCAGTAAAAAGCTGTAGTGGGCATGAAATGTCTAGGCTTCCAAAACTCCCAACCCAAGACAAGGTCTGCAATTTAACAAGACCCCACTGTGTTCATCCCCTGCAGAAAAGTTGGTTTTACATTATAAGTCATTGTGGCTTTTTAGGTATAAAATCAATTTGGAATGGAATGAGTAGGAAATTCCTCCATGTATGGATCATGGACATGGATATATGATGATACATATAATGATGCAGATGAGTCGGCCAGAATTGGGGTGGGCACTGAAACTGAATTGTTTTCTTACGGCGATGACAACAATCCAGAGATCAAATGCCTTTACAGGTGCATAATACGGCCGGTCCTCTGCAACAAGTGCTGCAAGAAATCGGGCTTCGTCAGCGGCAAGTGCGTGGGGGGTGGCTGCTACTGCTGCACCACTTGACAGATCAACGAACCCCACACCCGCTCGTGCCTCTGCTATATGGATTTTTTTTATTTTTAACACTTTTTAAACTAATTTTAAATCTAACACTGTTTGTTTTTTATTTTCAAAACTAACACTTTTGGCCGCGTCTATTGTCATGGCGCGGCGAAACGCCTGTGCCGCACCATGCATGATGGCGCGGCGGGAGGATGACGTGGCGAAGACCGGGGGCGCTGACCGGTGACGTGACAGGCCCTGCCGCGCCACAGATCAGGGCGCGGCTTCGGTGGCGCGGCAGAGCTAGGTACGCCCGCCCGCTTCTGCCGACCTGCATGTATGGCGAGCTCAGGACCTGACATGAAAAGCGACTGGTGCCAGTTAAGTCTCAAACAGTGGGTGCACGGTGCGCCAGACCTGTCCAGTGCCAGTAGTAGTACCCACACTTTCTGTCTCTGACTCTAGCTCGTGTGCTCTCTCCTCTCGCTGTCGTTATGGATGGATGATGTGACGTTAGATAATGGAAACAGCACGGATGTCACCTCCAGCTAATCTAATCCCCTAGCAAAAGCATCACATGATGACAGGAGTAGCTAGCATCGCACTAGCTCAGCACTACATCTACACTAGTACGTCTACCACTAGTATCCTAACCTATTTTTTATTTGGTAATACACCAATTTATCTCAGCATCGCACTAGTTCAACACTACATCTATATCTACACTAGTATGTCTACACTAATACGTCTACCACTAGCATCGCACTAGCTCAGCACTACATCTACACTCACACTAGCTCGAGCTCGACAACGGCAAGACGTTCCAGCACAACGCGTGCTGGGAGGACATCTGTCACGCCATCCTAGAGGCGCAGCACATGATATATATCGTCGGCTGGTCGGTGTACGATAAGGTGCGGCTTGTGCGCGAACCATCGCCGTCGCGGCCATTGCCCGAGGGTGGCGATCTTACGCTTGGCGAGCTGCTCAAGTTCAAGTCGCAGGAGGGTGTCAGAGTGTGCCTGCTTGTGTGGGATGATAAGACTTCGCATGACAAGTTCTTCATCAAGACGGTGAGGTTCCATAATCTTGTTTTCTTTTACCTCCCAGTTTATGTGATGTCGAGTTGTCAGCAGTCCACTTAATAATGGCAAGGAATCCGTGGATGCTGGTCCATGTATATATGAGTTTAGTGTGGCATAGTGGACTTGAGTCAACCTATACATTGGGCCAAGTTCAAAACGTTAATCACAAAGAATTGCCAGTTTCAAGTTGGTAACAGAATGTGAAAACACTCTGTTCAATCCATGGACCCCGTTCTCAATTTGCCTTAAACCATGACCATGCATCTTAGACAAATGCAAATTTAATATGTGCTTTCTGAATCTATTGAAACATGCCGTTCCTTCCTTTTGCAAATATGTTCCTTTTGCAAATATTTCCCTGTGGTAGTATCTGTAAGAAACCTTCTTGTGCTTTTGCAGGGTGGACTTATGGCAACTCATGATGAAGAAACTCGGAAGTTTTTCAAACATTCCTCAGTCATCTGTGTTTTGTCTCCTCGATATGCTAGCAATAAGCTGAGCATTTTCAAACAGCAGGCAAGTTTTGGGCAGGAATTTATGGTTCACTTTCTTTGTATGGGTTACATCTATGGCTCATTTGGATAGGGATAGGGATAAGGAATGGGATACATAAAATTATATCCTAATTATCCATTCTTTACGTCTCATTTAATCCTAGCCGTTCATCCATTTCTCTTTCCCTATCCCACCCCCTATATCCCTGTATCCAAACTCCACCAACGGATATCATTGTGAAACTTACGTTGGAGATACATTTTCCCTTAGTGAACTCATATATTGCAAAAAATAGTACTGACTAATATGAATGTTCAGATTAGTGGCTGATCCAGATCAGCCGATGGGGGTCGGGGGTTCTGCATTGTCTGCTTGGGGGTAGTGGGGTTCAGCCCCCATGCTGGATCCGCCACTGGATGACCACCGAATTCTTGCCACTCATTGCAATCCTTTTTAGCTATCCAAAGTTGCACTTCTTTTTGTTGCCACTACTTAGCTGTTTTGCGATCAAGGTGGGTCAGCACTGGATGACCACCAAATTCGCCACCAGACCACCCTTTGTTCCCAGTGGCGGATCTATGATTTTTTTCATGGGGTATGCCGCACTAAAATTTCCATATATGATTCGGTAAAATCCATTTAGTAATTTAGTAATTCGGTGAACACTCGTTAAATTTTCCCCGCAACTCGGAATTTAAGTACAAAATAACAAAATAAGTCTTAAATTCGACAAAGAAGTTCCAATAGAAAAAGTTCAAATACCATGCTAATAGTTGGAAATATGTATAAAAAACATAGACACCAAATAAATTTACAACAATTGAACTAATTTTGAGGATAAATTGGTGTATTACCAAATAAAAAATAGGTTAGGTTACTAGTGGTAGACGTAATAGTGTAGATGTAGTGCTGAGCTAGTGCGATGCTAGCTACTCCTGTCATCATGTGATGCTTTTGCTAGGGGATTAGATTAGCTAGGCAGACTAGAGGTGACATCCGTGTTGTTTCCATTATTTAACGTCACATCATCCATCCATCCATTCATAACGACAGCGAGAGGAGAGAGCATGCGAGCTAGAGTCAGAGACAGAAAGTGTGGGTACTACTACTGGCACTGGACAGGTCTGACGCACTGTGCACCCACTGTTTGGGACTTAACTGGCACCGGTCGCTTTTCATGTCAGGCGCGGCAACCGGCAGAAGCGGGCGGGCGTACCTGGCTCTGCCACGCCACCGAAGCCACGCCCTGATCTGTGGCGCGGCAGGCCCTGCCATGTCACCGGTCAGCGCCCCCGGTCTTCGTCACGTCATCCTCCCTCCGCGCCACCATGCATGGCGCGGCACAGGCGTTTCGCCGCGCCATGGCAATAGACGCGGCCAAAAGTGTTAGTTTTGAAAATAAAAAACAAACAATGTTAGATTTAAAATTAGTTTACAAAAAGTGTTAAAAATAAAAAAAAAATCGCTATATGCATGCATGTACTCCAAGCAAAATAATAATCCATGTCTGCATGAATAGATGGATGTGTGATTCTCCTTTTTAATTTTCCCTCTGTGTGGTTCCCTCAAAAAAATTTCTCTCGGTAACACACACTCCTCGAGGAGTCAAATTATTTTAAATTTGATCAGATATATACAAAAATGCTAATATTACTATACGTAGTAAGTATGATGAGATTTATTGCATCATATATACATTTACAATAAACTTATTTACATATACATATATTGAACTTATTTACAGATACATATACTATATATCTAGCTATATTACTTAAAAGGTTTGATTTCTTGAGAAACGAGACATGCATGACAGAGAGAGTATATTACTATGGTGCAAAATCCAGTACCTCTCTCCAAAAGAATGTTATTCTAAATTTGGGCTAAATTAAATGTTGTTAAATTTTACTAGGTTTATATAAAATATTATCAACAATGGTATCTCCAAATAGATTTATTATAAAAATATATTTTATAATTAATCTAATGATACTCATAAAGCATCGTAAATATTGATATATTTTTATATATTTGATTAAAGTTAAGATTTAGTGACTCCTAAAAATGAGAATGAAATTCTTTTTGAACAGAGTATCAGAGTAAGTACTTAATTATCTGAAAATAAAATCTTACACACACCTCGATCACAAACTGTTTTTTTATCAACTATTGGAAGCTATTGGAAGCTCGCACACAAACTGTTGGAAGCTCGCACACAAACTGTTTTTTTATAATAAAGAAGTACTAGTAATCATTAGCATCAACAACTCGATCCCAACCAATCCTCGCTTGCCATGTGCCCTCCTCCAAGTGCCTCCCATAAAGACCTATATATGTTTGGAGTAGTATACTCCGATCCATTGCTAGCCATAAGAGCATCTCTCCGGCAGTTTTGTAAACCAACTCTGTTTTAGCAAATCGAGAAAAAAGTGTCCTTCGGTAGTTTAGTAAAAGAGCTTCTTAAAAATGAAAAGTTGTTAAAAATAAAAAGTTTTGTAAAACAACTCTTTGTTAACTATATGCAGCTCTAGTGGGAAGGGGGAGGCCTTGAGCCCCCACAACCCTCTGGCCTCATTCCACGTCCGTTGGAAGGACAATAATCGCCATGTCACCTAGTCAGCGCATGAGTGAGCAAGCATAACACTAAAACCCACGGACGCTGCAACCGCAACCGCCCCCGGTGCCTCAAAACCTACACCGCAACCCCCGCCCATGCCTCCTATCTAAGAGTTGCTTAGAGACACCACCGATGGCGCCTCCATATGCATGTACTCCAAGCAAAATAATAATCATTGTTTGCATGAATAGATGGAATGTGATTATACTTTTAATTTTTACTCTGTGTAATGATCCTTTTGTCGTCATTAGTAATAACACACATATCTAGAGGAGTCAAATTATTAAAAATTAAATCAAATATATAAAAAGATACTAATATTATGATGCGTAGTAAGTACGATGAGATTGATTGCATCATATACTTGTACAACAAACTTATTTTGAGATACATATTTTGATATAATTTTCTACATATATAATTAAATTTCACAACATTTGACTTTTTGAGAAACGAGACGTGCAGTTATTTTGGGACAAGCGGAGTATATTACTATGGCGCGTCCACTATCTCTGTCAAAAAAATATCATTCTACATTTGAGCTAAATTAAATGTTTTTAAATTGGACCATACTTATATTGGACAACTGTAGTGATGCATATGTCTTCATTTATGCATAATTGACTTCATCTTGTCAAAATGGGTTGGCCGGCCGAAAATTCTCACCCGTCGCGCTGTGAAAATGGCGATGACTTTGATAATAACTCCACAGTCGTAGCTAGCAGAAGCTAAGCTCCAGTCCAGGTCACCGGTCACGTATGCCAAGACCGAACGTATACTACATGCCCCACAAGATTCTGGACCAGCTTCGTTCGTTCGTCGTATATGCACGCTAGGTGCAACGGCCAATAGGCAATGCTACGGTACTCTCTCTACTTGCTAGGTTGAGTCATTGTTGTTTAAGATTTTTTAACTAACTAATTAATTAATTAATCTAAGAAAAGAAAATGGAATATTTCAAAATCGGGGGCACTAGCGTTCGTCCGGCGCACGCAGCGTGTCCGGATACATCTCCCAGTCCCCAGCCAACCGAACCGTGTGCTGGCGTCGTGGCTCACCAACGGGACCATCTTAGCATCCCGCGTAAAATAAAAAACTAAAGGGGATCAAAGCGCTACGTACCCATGTAGCGGAAGGGGACAGCGTGCGCTTGCGTCCGCGCCGTAATCCCCCGGCGTGTCCCGTCCGCCCGCCCTAGTGCACCCCCTTCGCCGGCCCTCGCTGCGCCTCTCCGCAGTCTGAGAAGGATGCAAGGCAGTAGAAGATGAGGAGGAGACACAAGACGAGGCATCAAAAATGTGAGGAGGAAGATGCGATACCCAATCTACTTTTGAAGACAAGAGGCGGGAGTACAGGTAGGGGGTGCGCGGCTCGGACGGGGTGACACCGGCGAGCAGCGCAAGCAGGGGGGGGGGGGGGGGCACATAGCAGCAGCACGAGCGACGCGGACGAGCGGACGACGATGAGCCACGAGATTAGGTAGCTGGATGCAGCGAGCAGACCGAGTAAACGGACCCAGTCCGTCAGTCGTTGCTGCGCGAATAATTGTCGTCAGTCCTCCCTGGTATACGTATAAAAGTCAAGAGAGCAAGAGTATTATATATAGAGACGTTCCAGTAGTAAGATCGACACACATCAGTACCTGCATAGCACATGCATGTAGTATACGTACATCGATCGATCGAACAGCTAGCAAATAAACTAGAGAACACAAATGGAGCTACTACTCTCTGACGAAGGTTTGGCCGTCCTGGTGCCCATCGTGGTGTACTGGGCGTATTGTGGCCTGCATGCAACGCTTGGCCAGTCCATGTATATGGACAAATACAGGCTGCACCCAAGCACTCATGAAGATAGCAAGAACCATGTTTCGAAGCGACAAGTCATCAGCAACGTCCTCAAGCAGCAGCTCGTGCAGGTTGCCATGGTGACCATGGTGATGATGTTCAAGGTACGTGCCTAGTATATATGCATGCTTAAGATCATTATTATTGCATTGCGTGCCGCATGCATGGCTACATATATGTCTCTTTTTGGTATGGTTCCTTGCTACATATAATGCGTTGCAACGGGACGCACAATTTATTATGCGGTGCTTGCATGTGACAATGATTATGATACTAGCTATTTTGTTGAATTTAATTGGGACACAGGTCAAAGAAGAGAGCCCCATCAGTAAAAAGACCTCCTATCTGAAGTTAGCCAGCCAAATCGCAGTGGCCATGGTCTGGTTCGACTTGTGGCAGTACGCATGGCACCGAGCCCTGCACGCCAACAGGTTCCTCTACCGGAACCTCCACTCATGGCACCATCGTCTCGTGGTTCCCTACTCCTTCGGAGCCTTGTACGGACACCCCCTCGAGAGCTTCATCACTGACACCATCGGTGGCACGGCCGCCTTTCTGGTGTCCGGCATGTCGCCGAGGGCTTCTATCTTCTTCTTCTCGCTCTGCACCATCAAGGTCATCGACAACCACTGCGGCCTGTCGCTGCTACCCAGCTGGGATCGCCTGAGCATCTGGAACAACGCGGCGTATCACGACGTGCACCACCAGCTGCGTGGTGGCAAGTACAACTACTCTCAGCTCTTCTTCGTGGTGTGGGACAGGATTTTTGGGACGTACATGCCCTTCCTCATTGAAGACAGAGAAGGAATGCTCCAGGTCCGGGCACCTGGCCTTGACTACAGGAGAAGCAACAAGTAGCTATTCTCGTACATGTGTATCTCAAGATTTAGAGTGTATATGACCCAATGAAATGTATGTATACGGAGTATATGATCATATTAGATCACCCGAAGTAGTATTACGTTGTATGTGTAAGTATGCATAGAGTATGTGGTCATATTTTTTTATATACTACTGTGATGATATTATAAATAATATACTAAAATATATGGGTTTGTTTGAAATTTTTGTCACCTAGTAAGATTTAGAATATTTTAAAATGAGTAATATATTTAAACTAATAAATAAGTATGTATCCATACGCAAGGTGGTTTATTGACGACAGGTCTGAAAGCCTTTGCCAGGATCCACGCGAGCTGCTTGGGTGGCACCAAACACATTAGCTATCCCTCCCTCCCTGTCCCCCCCACACCAACACCACAAATTTCTTTTTCACGGAGCATAAAACCTATCTGCAACAAGGGCCTAATCTATATCTATATGTCTTATAATCCTAGATCTTACTAGTAATCTATCTCGATATGCAAGCTGTCCACCTCAATAGTCCACTATCACATATAATTAAAGTCCATTAGCACATGTATTTATGAAGCCCCATTTGGGAGAGCTCTGCTCCTTAGTAAGAGGGAGCAGAGTGGAGAGCGATGAGAATTGATTCTCTGCCGATCCCCTCTAGAGTATAATATGGAGCAGGGTGAAGCGGGTTTTTTTAGCTCCTAGTGTAAAGTGAGAAGTGATTCTCTTTTGATCCCCACCTGAATCAGTTGGCATTTCGACTGTTTGGCTGGTTGGGAGCGATTCTCTTCGGAGAAGCTAAAGCTGTAGCTCTCCCAAATGGCCCCTAATATTCATGCCAGCGAGACACATCATCCACTGCAAGCATTTAATTGTGCACATCAGCATGCCACACCATCTACTAAGTTTAATTTATAATAATTCATTCTTTTATATAGTCTAATTTTGTTCTAAACGACAACAATTCCTGTTGCAACGCACGAAGCATGCTTCTGGTATAAATAAAACCCCATCCCTTCCCATCTCTCTCGGCGGTTCATTTGAACCGTCTTATTCTCTCTCCTCCCTTTTCTCTCTTCCACATCGAGCAAGGGAGCATGACGGTGGTGCTCCATGGGAGCTCGCCGAGCGTAAGATAATAAAAAAAGCTCTTACAATAAAAGTTGTTTTTATATAAAAGTTGTTTTTATATAAATCCCATGAGTTGCCTGGGCCGAGAGCCGTCGAAATTGCATATCCAAATCTTGGGCCGTCAAAAATGGCTCGTTAACTTACTTGGGCCGTTCGTGCACACACCGCTCGGACTCCTGCTCCATGTCGAACACGTTATATAGTTAATTTATGTGAGCTTAAATTATGTGTTATCATTAGTTATCTTAATACAGATGGAGTATATTACCGTGGTGCAAAGATCCAGTATCTCTGTCCAAAAAAAATATCATTCTAGATTTGGGCTAAATTAAATGTTTTTAAATTTGTCTAGACTTATATAAAGTATTATCTATGATTGTATCTTTAAATAAATTTATTATATAGATATATTTCATGATTAATCTTATGGTATTTATTAATCATCATAAATACTTTATATATATTTGATTAAACTTAAGATTTAGTGAATCCTAAAAAAGAATGAAACTATTTTTTGGACAGAGTGAGTACTTGATTAGCTACAGAAAACAAAATCTTACAAACACCTCACTATTGGAAGCCCAGCGCACACAAAATCTATTTTTTTATAATCCTACAGCCGAGCTCGGGCGTGCCACCCACCTTTGCTGGTGCTCGTGGTGCCGTCACACGCCTCAGGTCGGTCCCCAGCCGAGCCAAGGGCACCCATGAGCGCGGCCCGTGTGGTGGTGCTCGCGCCCGAGGCCGGAATCAACCGGCCCCGACCTTCCCTCTATAAGTTGCAAATGTATATTTCAAGTGTTTCAGATGTTTCAGAGGTGGATGTTGTAAAAGTAGATTGGGATGTTTATGTTGCAAGTGTTTCAAAGGCATGTCGCAAGTGTTTCATAGGCATGTTGCAAGCGTTTGTTCAAAATGTTTTATCTGTTTCCCATGTATGTTGCAAGCATTTTTATCTGGATGTTGCACATGTTTCACACATATGTTCTAAGAGTATGTTCAAAATGTTTCAGTCTTGTGTTGCAATAAGTGTGTTTTTCATGTTGCATTTTGCAATTGTTTTATTTGGATGTTGCATATGTTTCACACACATGTTGTAATTGTATGTTCCAAATGTTTCCTCTGCTTTAGTCGTATGTTGCATCTAAGTGTTTCATGTTTTAGAGGTACAGAGTCATGGGGGACATAGCCTGGGTCGGGGGATGGGGCGCGGTGAGCCATGGGCCGGGGATCGGGCCATGCAGCACACCTAGGATCCTTCGGATGGGACGCGCTTGTCCTCATGCCGGCTATTGGTTCCCGCCCGTCCAGAGAGGGAGGGTCACGAGGAAGGAGCGGTGTGTGTGTTTCGTAGTTGCGGAGGAGGGGGCCAAGGGGGAAGGAGCGGCAGGCACAACCTTTTTCGTGGGCGCGCGTGACGAAGGTGGCGCAGGCATCTGGACACGCGCTTTGTTCGGACGTTCGGGCGCTAGTATCTCCCATCTAAAGTCATCATATACTCGGTGATACCAAATTTTGATCCCTGCTCACGCGTCCGCATCCGGTACGAATCATACTCGAAGTGGAGCTCACACGCTTGAGGCCTACCCGTTTACGATACAAAAACCGGATCCATGTGTCCGCGTCCGATACGAAGTCCTCGAAACTCTAGTGCCTACCTTGCCAAACCCCGTGATAAACTCTAAATACAAACCCTTGATAGACATTATTTTTCGGGTATATATACTATTTTTTTATAAAACCCGTAAGTTACAACAACAGAAACATGCCCCAAAAGCTTATAATATCCCTAAACACCAAACCATGATACCCGTTTATGATACAAAAACCAGATCCATCTGTCCGCTTCCGATACGAAGTCTTCGAAATGCATGCGTCTTTGTCTGATTACTAAGATTTAATTCAAAAAATTGCACGGGCATATATCTAGTACAGGTACAAAAACTCTAGTTCCTACCTTGGCAAACCCCGTGATTAACTCTAAATACAAACCCTTGATAGACATTATTTTTTCGGGTATATATACTTTTTTTTTATAAAACCCGTAAGTTACAAGAACAGAAACATGCCCCAAAAGCTTATACACCCCTAAACACCAAACCATGATAATTATAACAAACATAAATGTAAACTCTTATACAAAAGGCCAAAATACAAAACTGCAATAAAAGTTGTTTTTATATAAATCATTTTTAGGGAATTTTATGTAAATCATCTGAATTGTCTGGGCCCACAGCCGCCGAAATTGCATCCGAATCTTGGGCCGTCAAAAACGGGTCGTTAACTTGCTTGGGCCGTTCGTGCTCGGACTCCTGCTCCGTGTCGAACACACCACCGCCGCGCGGTCGCCTCCTTCCAAAACAAATTCGGCCAGGCGCCGTCGCCGACGGACGGGAAAGGCTGCGCGATCTCTGGAGTCTTCAATCGCGCGCTACGCTTTCCTTTGATTTGTCGTCAGACGTACGTAGGCGTTAGTAATGGCGGCGCAGCAACGCTCGGTGGTCCTCCCGTGCGCGCGCTCGATGGCCGCGCCACGTCCGTGCGCGGTGCGCCTGCCCGCCACGGCCTCCGTGCGGGACCTCAAGCAGCGCTGCGTTCTCTTCCCGCCCACGCAAGCCGCCTCGGCCTTCCACCTCTTCCTCCTCGGCGGCAAGCTCCTCCTGGACGCCAAGCTCGCCAACCTCTCACTCGCCCGGTGCGAGTTCGTCTCCCTCATCCCCTTCACCACCAAGCCCGCCGCGCCGCCGACGGCGAGCGCCGGCCCCTCTGTGTTCCCCACGGCCAAAAGAGTAAGGTTTCTTCGTCTTTGATTGTGGCACGGGGAGGACTGTGTACGCCAAGATCGCCGGGGTGCCCGTCCACGACCCGGCCTCGCCGTCCTTCTACTGCCACGGCGTGGAGCCGCTGGACCCTGCTCGGATGGTGGGGCACCTCAAGCAGGGCTCAGGAAGCACGGCCAGATCATGCACGTCCAAGAGATCCCCGGCAGCAAGGAGTCCTTTTGTCCGCTCCCGTCTCACCTCTCGCCCCACCAGGGAGGCGTTCAGGGCCATCGGAGTGACGAGGCTGTACAGCCACCAGGCCCAGGCCGTCGCCTCCGCCGCCTCCGCGTCCGGCAAGAGCAAGCACGTGGTGGTGTCCACCTCCATGGCCAGCGGCAAGTCGCTGTGCTACAACGTGCCCGTGCTGGAGTCCATCTCGCGTCCCGCCGTGGCGTCGTGCGCGCTCTATATCTTCCCGACCAAGGCTGGCGTAGGACTAGCTCAGGACGCTGCGGGGGATGGTGAAGGGCGCCAACGACCTCGGCGACGTCGTCAGCATCTACGACGGCGACACCCCGATGAAGCACCGCGCGAGGATCAGGGACGGCGCGAGGCTGCTCATCACCAACCCGGACATGCTGCACGTCTCGATCCTGCCGTGCCACGCGCAGTTCCGGCGGATCTTGTCCAACCTCGAGTACGTCGTCATCGACGAGGCTCACTCCTACAGGGGCGCCTTCGGCTGTGTTTAGTTGGGTGAAATTTGGGAATTTGGCTACTGTAGCACTTTCGTTTTATTTAGCAATTAGTATTCAATCATGGACTAATTAGGCTCAAACGTTCGTCTTGCGATTTCCAATCAAACTGTGCAAATTGAGTTTTTTTCGTCTACATTTAATGCTCCATGCACGTATCGCAAGATTCGATGTGATGGCTATTGTAGCACTTTTTAGGAAAACTTTTTGGAACTAAATAAGGCCTGCTGCCACACCGTGCTCATCCTCCGACGACTGAAGCGCGCGTGCGCGGACGTCTACGGGAGCCACCCGACCTTCATATCCTGCACGGCGACACTGGCAACCCCCGGGAGCATGTCACGGAGCTCGCCGGCCTGGACGCTGACAACGTCAAGCTCGTGCAGAACGACGGCAGCCCTTGCGGGCCCAAGTACTTCCTCCTGTGGAACCCGTCGGTGTCAAGGCAAGGGAGGTGCCCGAGCGCAGCGTAGGAGGTCAACCACCTCTTCGCCGAGATGGTCCAGCTCGGGCTCCGATGCATCGCCTTCTGCAAGACAGGAAGCTCTGCGAGGCCGTGCTAGCGCGTGCGCGCGGGATCCTCGAGGAGACCTCGGCGGAGCTCGTGGACACCATCTGCGTGTACCGTGGTGGGTACGTCGCCGAGGACCGGAGGAGGATAGGGCCTGCCTCTTCGGCGGGACGCTCCGCGGCGTGGCGGCGACGAACGCTCTCGAGCTCAGGATCGACGTTGGCGGCATTGACGCGACGTTGCACCTCGGGTTCCCCGGGAGCATGGCGAGCCTGTGGCAACAGGACGGGCGTTCCGGGCGGAGGTCGAAGCCGTCCATCGCCATCTATGTCGGCCTCTACGGCGCGCTGGACCAGTACTTCATGAGCTTCGCGCACAAGCTGTTCGGCAAGCCGGTGGAGCACTGCCACGTCGACTCTCGCAACCGCAAGGTCCTGGGGCAGCACCTCGCCTCCACCGCTTTCGAGAAGCCTCTATGCCCGGAGCACGACGCTAGGCACTTTGGTCCCGGCATGGACGGTGCTATGGTGACCCTGAGAGATCAGGGCCACCTGACGAACACGAACACGAACAGTTCCGATCAGTCAGACATGTGGAAATATGTCGGGCCTGACAAGAACCCTGCTCGCGCGGTGAGCATACGAGCAATCGAGCACGACAGGTACAAGGTGGTGGACAAGCAGGGCTATCGGGTGCTGGAGGAGATCGAGGAGAGCAAGGCTTTCTTCCAGGTGCACGAAGGCGCCGTGTACATGCACCAGGGCGTCAGCTACTTGGTCGAGCAGCTGGATCTGTCAATGAGGACGGCGTACTGCTGAGCAGCAGCTGATCTCAAGTACTACACTAGAGTTCATGACATCACCGAGATCAACATCCTCCAAGGCGACGGCCATGGCGATGGAACTGCCGGTGATGAAACTGCATCATCATCATCCTCGCCCAGGGGCAACTGCTCAATCAAGTGATTGCAGGGTGACGACGGAATGGGTGAGGTTCGACAGGATATGGAAATCGAACGACCAGATGTCCGACAGCATCGAGCTGGTCCTGCCTCCCTACTCCTTCCACACGCAAGCGGTCTGGGTGAGCGTTCCCGTGGCGGTGAGGGCGGCCGTGGAGCAGAGAGGGCTGGGGTTCGACGGCGGCGTGCACGCGGCGTCGCACGCTGCTCAGCGTCCTGCCGCTGCGCATGATGTGCGCCGCCTCCGACCTCGGGACGCGGTGCGCCGCGGCGGCAGCGCGCGGGAGCTGGAGCGGGAGCGGAGCTCCGGGTGATGGTGGTGACAGGGCGCCCGGGGTCCTGCTGCTGTACGACAAGCACCCCGGCGGCATCGGCCTGGCGGCGCAGGTGGAGCGCCTCTTTGGCGAGCTGCTGGTTGCGGCCCTGCAGCTGGTCTCGGCGTGCGGCTGCGCCGGCGCGGATGGCTGCCCGAGCTGCGTGCAGTCGTTCGCGTGCGGCGGGCACAATAGGAACCTGGATAAGCTGGCGGCGGTCCTGATTCTGAGGTAAGTGATTGAGAACGAAAGCGGCGGCGGCGGCGGTTCTCGGCGGAGGTGATGATGTGCAAGATCGAGAGCTGTGAGATGCCATGTATGCATGGCCAAGCCATGGATAGCGTTCTTAATTTTCTTCACGAGAGGTTTGGAAGGCGTTTCAGTTGATGATTTGTGACCTGTGAGTGGTGTAATAAAGAATGTTACCAGTAGTGTGTCGGTCTATACGATCTTAAAGAAATAATAATCAGCCCGATCGGCTGGGGCTGGCCAGCCAGCCCCTCACATGAATATTATTTACATGAACTCACCAGCAGTACTTCTCTCTCACATAACGAACTAGCAACGCTACAAACCAGCTAACCAAACAGGCTGAATAATAATGTTATACTCCATCTATCCGTCCTCAATAAATAATAATAATAATAATGCAATTCTTACATAGGATAGGATCACGTCAAGCCACTTTCAGTTGATGATTTGTGAGACCTGCGTCGGATACGTATCCAGGCCGTAATACGAAAATGCTGTTACATACAGTATTGATCTAAATACAGGTATTAGACACGTCTGGGCCGATTTTGATACGGTCCATGAAAAAAAAGCAGCCCAACTTCGCACAGCCACACCACCGCCCAGGTGCGCCCGACGCCCGGCGGCCGGACCGGAGCATCCCTGGCCTGGGCGGTTCACTGTAGAATCGACCGGCGGCTGGGCAGCGACCCGGCCCCCTACAGCAGAAGCCTTGCGTCCCTGCTCCGAGCAGCTCACCGTCGAAGGTAATAAGTCAGTTCCTCGATCCTCGTCTCCTCCTGTCTTTCCTATGCTCAGTCTCTCACTCTAACCACGTTCCGGTGCCTGACTGCCCGTGTGTTCAATAGCTTTCCTTGTACGCCTTGTTCGGCTTACCCTATATTTAGCTTGTTTGATTTCTTTTTTTAGTTGGAATAGTGTTTTTCTCTCACAATAATTCAGCCGGAACAATGTTTTTCAGCCAGTTTCAGCCAAATTTAAGACCAGCGAACGGGGCCTACTAATTTTATTATTTACATTATTATTGTGGACCTGTGGATGTGACCTTATTAAGTTGTGAACTCAAATTATGTGTTATGCCATATGTCACCTGGCTATGGCCTCAGTATACTGTGGCTGTGGTTTTCATGTTAAATCATGTGTAGTTATTATTATTAAAAATTATCCTCCGTGTCACCGTTTTTTTTATTGGAGAACATCGTATCTTCGTATCTGATACCGTGTCCGTATTTGGGCAAGATAGCAAGGCCCAGCCCAATAATATCCTTGGTTCTTCCTCCTTTGCCCTAGCGCTACGGCGGAGGCAAACCCTAGCTGCTCGACAGTCTGGGAGCGTAGTACCAAGCTGGCAAGCTCCCCAGTTCACAGGGTTTACATCCTGATCTACGCAATCATTTTTGAGCGATTTTGTTACTTGTTGTATCCAATGGATGTTGCTTGGGTGATTTTGTTTTGCTTCGCTTTGGACCACTGGATCGGCATTGCTTTCCTGCTAGTACTTTTCGGAAATCAAGAAGTGTAGTCTTTGCTGATTTCCTTAGACTTTAGTACACTACACGCCTTTTGTTGAATCAGTGACTTCTGTTTTGGTTAAGTCGCACCATTAGCCCCCTGCTCTGTTGAGGTTGGATGCAGGGAAAAATGCGAGGAGGGTATCTATGGGTGCAAGATTAAAGGACCAGGCAGGGGCTTTATACCTATGTGGAAACCAGCGATTTTCCTCAGGGTCATATCTTCCGCCCACATGATCATCTTGCTGCTATTTTCTTTGATGTTATGTTTGCTGCTTTCAATTAATCTGTTTAGTCACGTTCTGAATTCTGTCTGGAAGCGAAATGAGGAGACTGAAACATCTGAATGTTATCATGTGGAGACACAAGTATGGTCTTCAAAGTTCTCTTATTGCTTCATGTTCAAACTTTTCTTCTCTCACATTCTTTCATGTGAATTAAATCAACATGTAGTGATTGCAAAGCAAATGAGGAAGCTATACCATTAGAACCTGTGCTGTTGATAATTCTTCGGATGGTCTTCAAAGTTCTCTAATTGCTTTCTCTATGTACCCTGTACCTGTCGTATCCGATTGATGTTTGTCTAGTATAGTAGTATTCTATTTTCTTTGACTATGCCATCTGAATAGTGGTACTAGTTATGCTTGATCTGAGCTGTAGTGTTAGTCACTGAGAAGCGACATGAAGAGCTCTTGTAATCTTAAGATATACTGTCGGTGCAGAAAGTGACCAACAAGTAAATATTTATAGTTTTGTCGTACGTTGTGATCGGAGGTGGCCTAGCACTCAATGACACATGGTTTATACTGGTTCAGGCAACGTGCCCTACGTCCAGTTTGAGTCGGTCGGTGACTTTATTCCTGAGCCAGGTGCTCGAAGTTTGCAGTGGGGTTACAAACGAGAAGAGAAAGATGGGGGGTACTAAGAGGTCCGGTCGGACTCCTGGTCGGAAGGGCCGAAGCTGATGGGAGCCCCGCTATGAGCTAAGTGTTCGAGCGTGTGCTCGTGGTTTGAACCTGGTGGTTCTGCTGTTGTGTACTAGTGAACTTGATCGATCTAATGAATCTGAATGAACTTAGTCTTTTGGAGAGAGCGCATCCCCTTTTATAGATGAAGGGGATGGCCTTACAAGTGAGGGGGAGAGAGTACGTATGCTACTAAGCCTTGTTGCCCATGCCGGTGGGTACAGGAGATGGTAGGCACCCACAATACTGTTGAATGTCAGATGCACGTGGGAGGTTGTGTTGTCGTCTTCGGGTATGGCAGACATCGACGCCTGCCACACTATTGATACCTAGAGGCATGCAAGGGGTTTTACCATGTTGCCATGGTATGGTAAATGCCAGCTGCCCACAACACTGTCGATGCCCAGAGGCATGTGGGGGAGCCTTACCGTATGGGAGTTAATGGCGCCCATAATACTGTAGGGGAAAATGTAGTCGCCTACAATACTGTTTGAGTTCTGTTGTGCTAGGATGGTCGCAGGGTACTGCCTGGCAGGTGCGCAGGGTACGGTCCCTTGTATTACGGTTTGACTTGTGCGTCCTATCTTACTTTTTCCGTCCGTTTCCTGGTCCTTACCGAGCGGGTGTCCTCGGTCGGTTGGTCTCAGTCGGCTCTGATCGCGCCAGTCAGAGAACAGCGGTGAGCAGGGGTTCGGCGCATCCCCGGTCGGAGACACGGGTTGGAGTTGGAGGCGGTGCTTTGGCCAGGCCTTTTGGTCGGAGAGGCCATCCGGAGGTGGGCTGGAGATCGAAACGAGCGCTTCGGTCAGAGAGGTGGGCCGGAGTCGGAAACGGGCACCGTTCCTCCTTGGCCAGACCTTCCAGTCGGTGATTGGATCGCCCTTTCTGGCCCTGTTGTTTTAGGTACTTGGGCTGGCCCATGAGTTGTGCGTTTGATTGCAACATTGCCCTGCTGTGCTGAGCCTTTGTTGGGAAGCCGGTCAATGAGGGACCCCGGGTTATGAACCCGACAGGAGCCCCCGAGCCCCCGGGCGATTTTGGTAGAATTGTCTAGGGGTTTTTTGTCTTGATGGCGGGTGCGCGCAAGCGCACCCGCGGGTGGAGCCCCTGAGCCCCTGGGTGATTTGGGAGAATTGTCTGGGGGGGGTTTTGTGTTGCTAGCGGGGGAAGTTTTTGTTTTACGTCAGCGGGTTCGCGCAAGCGCACCCGCGGGTGTAGCCCCTGAGCCCCCGGGTGGTTCGGGCAGAATCGTCTGGGGTTCTTTCAGCGGGCGTGTGTGCGTGTTTTTTAGTCAAGAGGAGTTATCAACCAAGGCGTCGTTGCCAGCCGAGGCGGTATGGTTTTTAGGGTAGTTTTTAAGGATTGGGTGAGAGGAGCTCCGCGATCCTGGCGTCAGTGTGCGCCGTGGGATCGGGTGAGGCAGTTAGATTAGGGATCAGATGAGACGGAGCTCGTAGGTCCTAGCGTCGGTGCACGCCGTGGTGACGGGCGAGTCAGAGCGTTGGATCCTGACCTTGGTGCAGCCCGCCTAGCTGAGGCAATTAGTCAGTTAGTTTAGGGATTGGGCGAGGCGTAGCTCGCGGATCCTGATGGGCCGAGTTCAGGGTCGTAGACCTAGGCGTTTTGGAGGGCAGTCAAAGCGTAGCCGAGGGATGGGGCGAGTTCAGGGTTGCAGACCTAGGTTTTGGTGTGCAGTCGAAGCGTAGCCGAGGGATGGGGTGAGTTCAGGTCGCAGACCTAGGTTTTTGGTGTCTTGAGCCCCCGAGCCCCGTTGGGCTTTGGTAGGGGTCCAGTTTGAGTTGTGTGCGTTACCCCATCCTCGGTTTCTCACAACCAGAGGGGCTGAGCTTTGTCACTTGCCTCGATCGCTCAGGCTCGAGTGACGCGCTCGGTGAGCTCACTAACGGGTATGATCGAGTGGAATCCGGGTCTGTCGTTATGACGGGGTCAGCATAGCCCTCTTGTGAGCATTCCACTGCTCCTTTACCTGCAACCCGGTAGATGCCTTGGGTCGTTCCATAGACCGACCCGGGTGGCCTGCTGGCCTCCCCTAGATGGAGATGCTATGGGCTTGGCGAGAGGTTTAGGATCGAACGAGAAGGTTGAGATGACCCTATCTACTTTGGGGAAGACTAGGCGAGGGCCACACAGGCTCATCTGTGTTTTCCGTTTCCCCTAGCTCTGTTTGACGTGAGGCGGCCTCGATCCCTTCTGTGGGCCAAACCTTCGAACCCCAGTCAGTGTTTGCTCATGTTTGAATGAGGCAACTACCCGCTTCGTGATGCAACACAGGACGTTGCGATGCATTTCGCCGCATGTGCGATGCTTTAGTTCTCGAGCCCCGGGTGATTCAAGGCCCGATCATCCGGGGGCATGGGCATATGGAATGAATACATGCATGAATGTATGAATGATTATATAAAGAAAATAGCTGGGGTCGGTAGTGTTACCTTGATGACTCGAGTGATGGGGTTTGAAGAGCTCTAGTCAGAAATGTCCGACCAAGACCCGTGCTCGTCGTTCGTGATGGAGTTGGCATGTCCTACATGGGGCGTCCCTTTGCTCCTTACCTGTCTCTCGGTATTTTTCCTGAGCTATTCATTCGACTTTAGGAAGCCCAATGGTCTCTCCTAGCGGAGATCCCATGTTTTGAGTTTTTCCAAGTCCCACTTGGGGAAGCGGAGAGCCGCCTGCGTGCGGTGGCGCTTTGGTTCTTGCGCCTGGTCTGCGATAGTGGTGGGCCATACCTAGGCCATGTCTTGTTTGACCAAGCGCCGTTCCATCGGGCAGGGCGCGTCTCATCAGTCAGGGCGCGTCCCATCATATCCCATCTGCATTAAATGGGGAAGGGAGAGGGTTTTTTGCTCCGTCGTTTCCCGATCGGCGCGCCTTCCCCAACTGTTGTGCCCTTTTCCTTAAGTAGGAGAAGGGAGGAGGTTTTTGCCCTGTTCCTTCACATATTCCTCATCTGCCTCCTCTCATTTTCCTTCTTGTCGAGAGCATTTTTGAGAGCCACGGCGGTTCCTAGGAAAGAAAAGGGAGAGAGCGAGGGAGAAGAAAAAAGTCACAAATCCTTTCACGAACCCGGAGCGAAATGTCAGACTAGAGGTCATCCACTGTGAGGGAGTCGGTGTTGAAGGTCTTCACCGTGAAGGGGTTTTTGCCGCCAAAGGAGGTGGCGCACTGGAGGGCTCCTGGTGGGGAGGAGTTCCCGCAACCTTGGCCCGGTGAGATGGTTTCCTTTCTTGCCTTCCTTGAGCATGGGTTAGGATACCCTACGCACTGGTTCCTACATGGGCTCCTCAATGAGTGGGGTCTGGAGCTACAGCACCTCAATCCAACGGGGGGGTGCTGCATATCACTGACTCCGTCATCGTTTGCGAGGCCTTCCTCGGGATGGAGCCGCATGCGGACTTCTTCCGGCGGCTGTTCTCTGGGCGAGCTTTGTCGATGGGGAATCCTCCCGAGGTTGCGTCGGTAGGGGGCTTCGCCCTGCAGAGAAAACCGAGCATGGGGGGCTCGTATCCCACGTACATTCCCTATGACTCCAACCGGGGGTGGCATGAGGAGTGGTTTTATATCAGGAACCCGGTGGAGGCGCCGTTCCCAGTGTTCACCGGTGGGAGACCAGAGAGGCAGGATAGTTGGTCATGGGGCCCTTCCTGTTGAGAGAAGAAGGTGGAGATCATTGAGGCGGAGCTCCAGAAGCTCATGCAGCATGGCTTTAACGGGGGGCGGGTGTTCCACACCCTCTACCGCCGCCGGGTCACTCTATTGGTGGAGAGGGCGTGGTCGATGTGGAGGTACGGCGGCCCATCAGACCTCGATCGTGCGTCGCTGGAGGAGCTACCAAATGATGAGGTCTGGAGTTGCCTCGACCGGGTGCTACAGCTGAAGCCCAAAGAGAGGGTCGATGGAAAGCCTAGACCTCTCAACACCTTGGTGGTGTCCAAACTGGTATGCTCCCCTCTCCTTACTCTGTGTTCTTTTCCCCTTTGTTTTCCTGCTCTTTTTATTTTGAGTCGCCTATTTTGTAGGGACTTGATGCTTACAAGTCCCGACCGCACCTCCCAAAGGGGCAGGAGGGCGTGGCTTGGCAGGCTGCCCAGAAGGAGGCGACAGATGCCAAGAAGAAGAAGAAAGCCGAGGTGGCTTGACAGAAGTATGAGAAGGAGAAGGAGGTCGCCCGGCGGGTGAAGGCCGGGGAAAGAAGGAGCGACGTCGAGTCAGAGCTCGAGTCGGAGGATCCCATAGAGGTGGATGACATGATTTTCTTTGAGGAGCAGGAAAGTTGGGAGGTTGTTATGACCTCAGCGGAGTGTCCCAACCCTATGGTGATGTCTACTGGCAATGAGTACGAGGTGGAGAGGCACGCCGAGGTCCCTGTGCCGAGGAAGCATGCGAGCACAGACGCCGTCGGCGAACGGGAGGTGAAGCGGATGCGGTCACCGCGCCCTTCGGTGGCATCGCTAGTCTCGTCCTTGCCTGCTGCGGGCATGGCCAAGCAGGCCAGGCAGTCAGAGGAGTGAGCTTGCACCCACGCATCGCCAGAACTAGTGCTAGCATGTGACTCATAGTGGGAGGATGCCCCGCCTGCTGCTCCGGTCGGCGCGTCCTGAGCTAAAGGTCGTGGTGACCCGCAGGCCAGGCAAGAGCCGGTTGGGATGACTCCGCCCCCAGCTGAAGTGAGGGGGCCCAGGTCACAGCCTGGGAGCGGTCCTTGCCCTGTGGGCCCGTCGATGCTGGGTCTTGGTTTTAGAGTCATGCCGCTTACCTCCCTATATGTTTTTCCTTTGTTTCTTTTCGATCTTGCTGTTGAGCCTTTTTTGGAGTATGACTGACCTGTACTTTTTGTCAGCGGCCAGATGGTGACAGGGTTGAGCTTCACCCTAACTCCCATGCAAGAGGTTTGGAGGCCCACCCTATAGCACGCCATGGCGAGCGATGAGGGGAACAGGGTGGTGGCGGCAAACCCTTCCCTTCCGAGGGTGGTGCTCCCTAGGTCAGTTGCTAGTACAACGGCAGCGGTGACGATGGTGCTGGCGGCGATCCCAATGGTGATGGTGGAGGCTTCATCGGTGTTGTCCCTCGTAGCCCCTCCTCCACCAGCTGCGGTGGAAGAGGAGAAGGAGACCAAGGTCCCTACCTCACCGGGCGGAGGGCTGCATGGCTCACTCTCATGGTCGGAGCTAAAGGCGCCAGGGGGAGACGCAGCTAGGACAGAGTCGGAATGCCCATCGGTGGCCCACGCAACCGAGGTGGTGGAGATCCCATTCGATGATGAAGCAGATAACGTGGTGGAGCTGCCGGTGCCATCACGGGAGCTAGCGGTGGTTTGGTCGGACACTAGGCCCTCCGGCGGGCTACCGGAGGGTGACCTAGAGTGGCCCTACCCTGAGGACCCATCAAAGGTGTGGTTCGTCCTTCGGGATTGCTAGGAGTGTCAGCTCTAGGACATTCTTGGGGGGAAAGGACTCACCATGGAGTCCGATCTCGCCAAGCTGTCAGTGAAGCTCAAGGATGCCTAGGAGCAGGTTAAGTCCACCCAGCAGTTGGTCAAGGTCGACCTGTAGCTCGCCGTGGAGGTGAGTTTCCCGTGTTTGTCCTTGACCTCTTAGTCTTTTTGGTTGCCTCAGCATGCTTGTTTCTCGTTTTTGTAGGGTCTACAAGAGATGTCATCCCGTAAGTCCTGTTTCCTCCGGATGGAGCATGCCTAGATGGCTGAGCTTGAGCGTCAGCAGGAGTCCGCCCACCGCGAGTCCCAGGACTAGGTGGCCGAAGTGACCTGGTGTGGGTGAAGGAGCAGCGTGCGACGGAGTGGGTGACCGCCGTCGAGTGGGGGCTTGAGGCGGCGAAGGCCCACCAAGTAGAGACCGAGGTGGTGCTCCAAAAATCCCTAGAGACATTTGAGTCAGGGTGGATCACCCTAGAGTTGGAGCGGAACGCCCTGGAGTCGGCCTGAAAGGCCCTGGAGTCAGAGCCGGAAAGGCTCGGTCAGAGGTAGACCAGGAAGTGCTCGTGCTTTGTGGCCGGGTGATGGGGACATAGTAGGGGCGAACGCCCGGCTATGCGAGCAGTGGCACGGCAGGCGGAGGGACTCTCCGCCATCGAGAAATTCCTCCTCGGTACATACCTTTTCTTATTTTTTTATCTGTTGGTTTTCTTCCTTTAGCTTGTTTTTTAGCTTGTCGCCGCCCTGCTTCCAGAGCTGCGCGGAAAGGTGGAGTCGTTGGAGCGGGACTGGAGATGCCAGGCAACATTTGGCCAGAATGCGGAGCGCTGGTCCAAGTCCCTTTGAGGAGCGATGTGCTCTCAAGGGGGAACTGCCAGATCCGCAATGTTGCCATACTCATCATCTCGGAGGTCTTCAGGTCGGCGCAAGTATCAGTGCGCCCGGCTATCCGCTTGGCGGAGGTCCTGGATGAGGTCCCGGCCCTAATCACCCCGGGCTGTCTATTGGGCAATCGGGGGTGTTGACTTCGGTGGTGATGTACCACCCGAAGCCTGGACTTCGCCACTATCTTAGTGGGTATGCCGATGGCTTGAGCACGGAGGACATCCAATTCGCTCGGGGAGAGCTTGCTGCCGCACGCAAGGTTGGTGGTAGAGCAAGTCTCTACGCAGTGGGTGATGGATGCCCGCCAGTGAGGACATGGACGGAAGCAGTGCGTCAAGGGGGACATTGCCCTAGCCTACGGATTGCTCGGAGGCCTGGGTCAGAAGTGGACATCGCCCCACCTTCACTGAGCCAATATTGTCTCAGCCGGGAGTGAGCAGCCCATGCCTTCGCTGGTCGCATCGACAAGAGATGCTGGCTGGGTAGCCCTAATAGCTTGTAAAGTATAAGTAGTTTAGCAGATGTAAAAAGTTTAAGTTCATGGGGGAGCCCCCGTGTAAACGTTCTTGTGTACTCAATGACTACATCAGTTTCATTTTTTGTGATGGAGTCACTCCATTCGGGAAGCTTGTCCCTTTCGTTCCTTAGTTTACCTTAGCATAATTTGTTTTTTATTCTTTCTTTTTCATACTTGCCCATCCATCCGATAGGCTACAACCTTAGGAGCCCGGGCGTGGCCCGCAAGGCTCAGCTGCTCGTAACCGTAGGTAGAGGCAGGGTGCGATCGGTCGGAATATTTTAAAGCAAAGCTACAAAAGGCAATTTAAAGGAACGAACTACCCTTTTGTTCGGGTAGGAAGAGTTTTACTATATGTCAGTAAATGAAAAGAGAGGTAGTAGTGCACCCTCGTGGAGCCCCCGAGCGAACCTGGGTCGAAAGTGTTCAGGTCGGGGCGCTTTTATAGGAGCAAACGTTAAGTAAACAATGGTAAGACTGAATTTTAGGGGAAGAAATGACATAGCTATTCCAAGCGCTGGTGAGAACGTTGTCGTTGTCGTCCTTTCAGTCTGTAGGCGTCTGGTCGGATCATCTTGCCTTCAGTCGTCCAGATCCTTGCTTCGCTACGCCCCTTTCTTGGCCGCTGCTTCTTCGCCTTTTCTTCCTTCGGCCCATCGGCCTATCATAGAAGGCGCTTGAGGAGCTCATAGTCCTTATAGAGGTGCTTGACGGGGTATGCGTGGTTGGTGCACGGGCTCTCCATGAGCTCGTGGAAGTGGCCCGAAAGGTCCTGCTAGGGCTGCTTGCACGTGTGATCAGCCGTGGCGACCAAGGCGGTATTGGCCAATCGGTGGTGATCTTTTCTATTCTTTTCCCTCCTCTATGTGGAGAGGCCCTTGTCCTGATCCTGGCTCTTGGCCTTGGCTTTGCCTCGGTCTCCATTGGAGCGCTAAGGGAGCGACGCTCTCTGGATGTGTCGGACAAAGGCCCATGGTCCTGGGCCATCTGGGCTAGGACTCCGGGTGCTGATGACGCTGCGAGCATCTTGGTTCGGCCGAGCCACTCGTGTATAGGCTGTCGGAGCGGAGCGGTCGCTAAGTCAAGACGAGGCGCAGATGCGGTCTCCTGTGCCACGCTCGATAGCTATAGCAGTGAGCGGGTGGAGCGATTCATCTAGTGCGTCCCCACTCCCCTGGTGGGGAGAGAGGTCATGAGTCGGTGTCGCGATGCGGAGCTCTCCGCCTGTTGAACGGCGGTGGTCTGCACCAGTGCCCGAAGGTTCTGGTGGATCGTCTATTCCTGGGGGCGTTCGGCTCGGGAAGGCCGCACAGAAGCGTTGCCGCAGCGGCGATGTTCTGATTGGCCTAAGCGAACTATGGGGGATCATTCCTCCAGTTCATGGTGTTGCGCTGGACTCGATGGGCGCGACCCCGGGCATCGTTCACCAGTTTATGTGCACAGGGCATAGTGTGGTGCGCTGAGCGCGTGGCGCATTCGGCGGCTAGTTCAAGCGTTGTTGTCGTAGCTCCTTGCCATGCTCCCGTGTGAGCACGGGGGTCTCCACACGAGGGTTCGGAGGAGGGTGTGAGTCTACAAGGACTCCGTTACCATCGGTGGCTATCCTGGAGCATCCGCCATAGCGCACTCTCAGGACGAACGGTGGCTAGGGGTCCATGTTGCCGAGCTGGAACCATCACTCTCAACATCGTCATCCATGAGGTCGAGGAAGAAGGTGAGATCAAAGCTCGCCATCCCCCAAATTCGGACGTGGAGAGGGGGC
Source organism: Miscanthus floridulus (assembly GCF_019320115.1). Lineage (NCBI taxonomy): Eukaryota > Viridiplantae > Streptophyta > Magnoliopsida > Poales > Poaceae > Miscanthus > Miscanthus floridulus. The sequence continues at coordinate 33,815 of NW_027096915.1, forward strand.
GGCATCGGCAAATCCTTCAGAGCCCAGGGCGTATGCATCCGCATGAAATGTGAGGCCATAGGGGAACTAGTCGTATGACGGTCGAGGTGGAGCACCGGGTCCGCCGGATATCCGGAAGAATAGAGAATAGCAAGTCAAATATTAGTATGTACATTACTCATAGTGTGGGTTTGAGCAAAGAGTTTGCTTGGAATGAAGCGCAGGTTGCCTCGTCATTGATCTGGTCGTGCCGTCCAAGAGCCGATGGAGGGCGCCCCTCCGACGGGCCGTCCAAATTATGCCTCGCGGAGGTGTATCATGCCGAGCCGTTCACAATGAGTCTAGGCTTCTGAAGATGAGGCCTCGGGACGCTCGATGAGGGTGGCCTGAGCAAACTATGGGGGATCGTTCCCCCCATTCATGGTATTGCGCTGGACTCGATGGGCATGACCCCAGGTGTTGTTCGCCGGTTTATGCGCATGGGGCACAGTGTGGTGCGCCGAGCGTGCTGGCGTAGTCGGCAGCTGGTTCAACCACTGTTGTCGTAGCTCCTCGCTGCACTACCATGTGAGCACGGGGGTCTCCACACGAGGGTTCGAAGGGGTGTGAGTCTGCAAGGACTCTATTACCACCGGTGGCTATTCCAGAGCGTCCACCATAGTGCACTCCTAGGATGGACGGTGGCTAGACGCCACGTCGCCAATGCTGGAGCCGTCACTCTCAACATCGTCATCCATGAGGTCGAGGAAATAGGTGGGAGCATAGCTCGCCATCCCCATGAATTCAAACGTGAGAGGGGGTGGCGCCGGCATCCTTTGGAGCCCCTGGTCGTACGCGTCCGTGGGAGACACGAGGCCGTAGGGGAATCGGTTGTATGGCGGTTGCAGCGGAGACAATGGGGTCCCTCTGGATAATCGGCGGAAGATAGAGAATAGCAAGTAAATATCAGTATGTACATTACTCACAGCGGGGTTTGAGCAGAGAGTTTGCTCGGAATGAAGCGTAGATGCCTCATCGTTGAAGTCGTCGTGCGTCCCAAAGCCGATGGAGGGCGCCCCTCTGACGGGTGCCAGAACGAGTGCCTCCTCACGGAGGTGTAGCATGCCGAGCCGGTCGGCGACGAAGTCCAGGCTTCTGAAGAGGAAGGCCTGGGATGGCTTGAAGACGGGTGGAACCCACATCCCAACAGGTGGGAGTGCGGGAAACTCCAGCGAGCCGAAGCGAGTAGCATCGCTTGAGCCCACCATGGCGAAGGTGGCGAAAAAGTGGGTCATCCGATGACCAAAAAGTATTGAACGTACAACGTCTTCCCCACGGATGGCGCCAACTGTCGGTGCAGAAAGTGACCAACAAGTAAATATTTGTAGTTTTGCTGTACGTTGTGATCAGAGGTGGCCTAGCACTCAATAACACAGGGTTTATACTGGTTTAGGCAACGTGCCCTACGTCTAGTTTGAGTCGGTCGATGACTTTATTCCTGAGCCTAGATGCTCGAAGTTTGCAGTGAGGTTACAAATGAGAAGGAGAAAGATGGGGGGTACAAGAGGTCCGGTCGGAAGGGCCGAGAGTGACGGGAGCCCCACTATGAGCTAAGTGTTCGAGCGTGTGCTTGTGGTTTGAACCTGGTGGTTCTGCTGTTGTGTACTAGCGAACTTGGTCGATTCGATGAATCTGAATTAACTTGCGTTTGTTGGGAGAGAGCACATCCCCTTTTATAGATGAAGGGGATGGCTTTATAAGTGAGAGAGAGAGAGTACGTATGCTACTATGCCTTGTTGCCCATACCGGTGGGTACAGGGCAATGGTAGGCGCCCACAATACTATTGAATGTCAGATGCACGTGGGAGGTTGTGTTGTCCTCTTTGGGTATGGCAGACGTCGGCGCCTGCCACACTGTTGATTCCTGGAGGCATGCAAGGGGTTTTACCATATTTGCCCGGTACGTTAAATGCCGGCGTACACAACACTGTCGATGCCCAGAGGCATGTGGGGGAGCCTTACCGTATGGGAGTTAATGGCGCCCACAATACTATAGGGGAAATATCGGCGCCTACAATACTATTTGAGTTCTGTTGTGCTAGGAGGGTTGCAGGGTACTGCCTGTCAGGTGCGCAAGGTACGGTCCCTTGTATTGCGGTTTGACCCTTATGCGCCCTACCTTACTTTCTTCGTCCGTTTCCTGGTCCTTACCGAGCGGGTGTCCCTGGTCGGTTGGTCCTAGTCGGCGCTGATCACGTCAGTCGGAGAGAGCGGTGAGCAGGGGTTCGACGCATCCCTAGTCAGAGACGCGGGTCGTAGTCGGAGGCGGTGCTTTGGCCAGGCCTTCCGGTCGGAGAGGCCGTCCGGAGGTGGGCTAGAGATCGAAACGAGCACTCCGGTAGGAGAGGTGGGCCAGAGTCGGATATGAGCACTGTTCCTCCTTGGCCAGACCTTCCGGTCGGTCGGTGATTGGATCGCCCTTTCTGGCCTACCGTTTTAGGTACTTGGGCCGGCCCATGAGTTGTGTGTTTGTTTGCAATGTTGCCTGCTGGGCCGAGCCTTTGTTGGGAAGCCGGTCCGTGAGGGACCCCGGGTTTATAAACCCGACACATACATTCATGGTCTTCAAAGTTCTCTCATTGCTTCCTTTACATATGTCGCCTTATCTAAATGATTCTGGGTTATGTTCAGTTTCTTTTCTGCCTGAAGGTACAAATTTAGATTATTTCTTAATTAAGAGTTATGAAGTTGTATATCAAGAAGCAAAATGAGGAGGTCGTATGATCTGAAGTGTCTGATGTTGATGCACCCATCCATGATCTAATCCAATTACAAGAGTAGTATACATGTTTTATGCCTACAAACTTTTTTTTTGTTTCTTTTTTCTATCAAAAAGGGTGTACACGTGTGCACCCTGTCCTTTACTGGGTCTGCCCCTCAGTTCGAAAGTGAGCACTCAAACCCTAACTTAAACTATTTGTATTCAGATCCGGTCAAATTTATACATACATGTATTATGCCTATTAAGTTCTATATTTTTTTTAAAAAATTATCAGTTGGACATGTTGCTTGGCTTTGTTGAGCTAACTTTGTTGGATCTCTTTGTTAGGAGATGTCGGAATACCAAACGTTGTTGGGGAGGCTGAAGCTGAAGGGTAAAGCGCTGGACGTGAAGGAAGGTGGAGTCAAGAAAAGAAAAAGAAGAAGCATCAACTTGAGGAGTCGTCTCAGATTGAGCACAATGAGCTCCAGAAAGTTTTTTTTCTCATTATTACACTGGCCAATTTTAGACTTAAGCATCTGCTGTTCAATTTCTGCACAATTGGATGTGTTGATAAGCATTACTATGTTTGTTAGAGGTGGTACCCATCAACTGCTTGTTGTGTGCACTGAATAACCAATTAGTTTTTTTGTTACATAATTACCTCTGTTTAGGTGCCTTCTGTTTGTTATTTGTCCATGCCGTCACAAATAGGAAGTGCATTACTAATGCTTCTAACAAAATTTTTTTTTTCCGCATTTCTTTCTCTTTATATTCTTGATGCTCATCTAATCTGTATTTGGATACACCGGTTTGTAGTTTTGTGGCCGCTGCATATATGTTTCTTTTTTGTATTCATGTTTTGATAAAGGATCTTGGAGGCATTACTGAGGAATTTGTTATTAAGTTGTGCTGATAAGTGTTATTAGTGGCTATGTGAACTGTTTGCAGAACAAACAAGAACCCAGGTCCTGTAACCTTCTCAGTCACTCAGTTGTTGATTGCTCCTGCAATGACAATGTATTTGTTTAGAGACTTGAATTGGTTTAGTGTTATGACAGGATAGGATTTGACAATTTTCTCATGTTATAGGTGGATCAGTCTTTACTAAAATAATCTTCAGAGTTGGTGTCATAGTGATTTTGCTGACACCCTAACCTGTTGAGAGAAATTTCTCACTTCGGGCTCGTTTGGCTGGTTGAAAAACCAGCCAGATTTTACTCTGCGTGGATGAAAAGCACTGTTCACTCTTTCACAAATTCCTCCAGATTCATTCAGTTTCCTCCAAACTCCCCCAGCGAACAGGGCCTTCGTTGGTAAATAGGTAGCTGTCCATGCGGTGCTTGGTTCATTTTTCCAACTTGTTTCATTTATACATCGTCTCACCTGTTTTTCTTTGTGTAACTGGACTTCATGAATATAAACATTTTCAGCTGGTTACACTCACTACATATCTAATCCAACGGTTATTCTTCAGGGGAAACTCTGACTTACCAACTGATCCCAACAATGAGCTGGTTGAAGCTGACAAGATGGGAGATGAATAAGGGAATCCACACCCTGACTATGACCATCTCACACCAGCGGAGCGACGCTACATGGAACTGAAGCAGAAGATTGACATGCAGAAGATGGCCAAAGTTGCCAACAAGTCGCACAGGGACCGCATCCAGGACTTCAACCAGTACCTGGCAAACCTCAGCGAGCACTACGACATCCCCAAGTTGGCCCTGGCTAACATAACTAAAACTGCTGTGTTACGCACAAACAATTGTATGCTGGGTCTATCCAGCTTTATAATTTCTTCGCATGTAGTGCCTCCATTTCAAACTATACGGCCGTTTGGATCATTGAAATTGAATTTATTTTAATAATCATATTTTAACAGATTAATTAAGCTAATATCGTTGTACATGAAATATATTTATATATTACTGTTGACTATACGAGAGAGATACTTATATGTTGCATTTCATTGTAGGGGAACGAGTTAAAAGTGTATTATAAGTTGTAAAATAAAAATATATATAACATGGTGATCTATAGAATCAATTTCTATCTCTCAACCTATAAATTGGAGATAGGCTTATATGTGAATTTTGAAAAGTTGTGGAACGTTAAATTCCAAACCAAATAGTCTAGTCTATTAAATAGATTCCATTTCCTTCAAAGTGAAAGGATCCAAACGTCAGATATTTTGAATTTTTTAATACATAACTTTATTACTATATCTAACATTTAGATACATACTATGCCTAGACAGTGGTGGAACCAGCGATTTTGATTAAGGGGCCGGACAAATTGATCGTAATTTTTAGTGTGATAAAATATACATATTATATGTTCCAACAACTTTTTAAAATTTTTTACACTATTTATAACCAAAATCAAAATATTTTAATAAAAATGACTGAAAATTGGTATTTTTTGTGCTATAAATTCAAATATTTATATAGGTATTAAATGAATCTACTATGCTTTGGGGGTGTGTGAAAAGTCCTAATGGCTATAGGGGATGAATAGCCTATAAAATTTTTTAAACAACACTACGCAAAGCGGGTAGACAAATATGAGGCGAAGCGAATGTTGCGCTAGCCTACTAAGAATGCAAGCCACCTACCATAATTCTAGTTGCTATTGTCTATAAGCACTCAAAGCTATGTCACTACACTAAATTAGTGAGGTCTCAAAGACTAACTAAATAGACTCACTAACTTAGACACGACTCTTGCTTGCCCTCAAAACTAGCTACACTAAGAAATGTAAATGCGCGGGAAGGATGGAGTGTTTACCGCCGTGTAGAGGAATGAGTCAATCACCAAAGGAGCCAATCAATCACAAAAATGAATACTAATAAAGACCAATCACCTCGGAATCAAATCATGACACAATAATTTTTTTACTGAGGTCCACTTGCTTGTCGGCAAGCTAGTCCTCGTTGTGGCGATTCACTCACTTAAAGGTTCACGCGCTAATTGGCATCACACGTCAAACTCTCACTAGGGTGCCGCCGCACAACCGATACAAGATGAGGATCACACAAACCACGCGCAATCCACTAGAGTTGCCTTTCGTGATCTTCTACGGGGAAGGCACAAGAACCCTCACAATGTCGACGATCAGAGCCATTAACAATAGCCGCTCAACGATCCACCAATCACTGGGCCGTCTTGGTGTCAGCAAACACCAAGAGTAACAAGAACTCCACCAGCCCAAATCGTCCAATTAGTGCCACAAGATGCTAGAACACTAAGCAATGCGCTAGAGGTTCTCCAATCTCACTCAAGATGATGATACCAAGTGTGCGAGTAGAGTGGTGTGCTCAGCTCTCAAAGGGTGTATGCAGCTGTTAGAAGTGCCAAGAGAGTGACCAAGGCCAGCCACTAGCTCTATTTAAAGCCCACAAGAAAATAGAGCCGCTACCCCTTTGGACCAGCTTTCTGCGAGGGCATCGGACACGGCGGTGCGGTCACCGAACATGGGGTGGTGGTGCCCCCCCCCAATGGTCAAATCCAACAGCTAGTTTGACTGTCAGCGGTCACCGGACAGGGGGTGGCGGTGCCACCCTGGCCAACACCCTAAAATCCATGCTCTAGAAAAATGGGGCGATGCACCGCCCAGGGTGACGGTGCCCGTGGCGGTGCCCATCTCCAGTTCACCCTCTCTATTGAAAAGGGGCGGTGCCACCGAACAGGGTGACGGTACCCACAGCGGTGCACCGTCGCGCCTATGGTGGTGCACACCGCCACTTCCGGTGCTAGCCCTAGTGTAACACCGCTGGTGTTACGAACTTGCTTAGTACCTAGGTTAAGTCCTCGGAGAAATCAAGCCAAATGAGTTTTCAAATTTTAGCAAGTTAAAACACACATGAAATGGCACATGTATCTTATATGACTCACTTCTGTAGTTAAGAAAAATTAAATGAGTGTTGTAAGTTAGTTTATTTTAGGTGAAAATACGCTAATGAGATCCTAATAAGAAAAAATGAATAAGTTGTTTTAATTGTTGGCATGAAAATATTTTTTATAAACCAAAGCGTAATATAACTTAGGATTAAAAAGTGCCATTTTTGGAGGATTATTTGATGCAAAATAATTAAACAATGTCTACCTATTTTGTTTCTATGAGTTAGTACGAAGTATGGCTACATCACGATAGGTTTGTTAGTTGAAATTGACAAGGTTTAGACCTTTTCAAAAATTAGAAGCAAAATTTTAAGGAAGGGTTAGTTCTACTGAACCTTTGAATTTCTCTAAGTTAGAAATGATAATGGACAGTGCTATTTTGGCATTTAAATCCAACAAAAATACCTAAACACTAACTTCATGTTTTCGCACAGTTGGGTTGCATCAAAGTGAATACTTGGGTAGGGGTTTGTAGTCCTCGAGTGGGTTGGAGTTGTCGTGGGCGTCGCAAGAATTTCCCCAACATCACTAGACGCATGACGTTGCGGTCAGGTTTTGGCGCTCCGTTCGTGAATCAGCGCCCAGCTTGATGACCTATTTTGGTGGTGTCTCTATCTCTCTTGGTAATTCATCTAAGTTTGTATTTGATGCTCCTTGGATAAGCCCTTTAGGACCCTCTTGAGCCTTGGCAAATTGGTTTGGTCTCAACCAAGCTGGTTTGGTTTCGGTCGGAGCTTCAAAAGTCATGCAAGTCACTGATAGTAGCCGCTCGGCCGAAGTTCACGGTCATCGCATGCACGGCGCGGTTGGCGACGAGCTCGAGCATGGCCGGGTTGTTGCCGCTCGGTCGCGCGCGCCCGGTCGATGTTGCGCGGCATCCCTGGCTATGCGTGGCCATGCTAGGCGGGCTGCGGCCTAGCTCCTGCTATAGCTCGTGGGCTTACCGGCCTCGGGTGGCCGGCCACCGAGCTGAGCACTCATCCAGGGCTAGGTTGTGGCTGTCATGGCTCGGTCGACGTGGCGGCTGTCCCGCCCCTTGTTCTATCTACCGCGATGATGACCCGATCACAATGGAGATGAGAAGCCTCACTGTCTTGCCACTAGCCGCCATGAGAGCTCTGCTCGGGTCTGGCCCCTCTGAATTAAGCGTGTCGCGACAAACCCTCCCCTCTCTTCGCCAGTCCCGTGCACGTGCTCATGTCGTAGCGGGTGATTGGAGCCAACCTGTCTTAATCCTCCCGCCCGCGCGCGTGTGCCTCTTCATGGCATGGCACGGCCAGAGCTCGCCTATCCGCCCCTCAAATTTGTCTAGCTCAGGCCTCTCACAACCTGATTCTTGCACCAGTAAGTGGCACTGGAGGCCAACTAGTCGCTCCATCTTTCCCACCTCCGACCAAGACCTATCGACCATCAATTGGGCTTTTTGCTCGCCACGGATCTTGGTCACCGGTGTGACATGGAACTGGGGAGAGAGGTAGGGTTGGAGCGATAGTAGTTCGATTGTTGGAGACCGTAAACTCATCTTCACCCCCTCCACTTGGTGCTCATGTTGTTTTGTCCATGACGCTCACCATCGGCGCGGTGACACGGCGGTGCCACGCTCGGCATGCCGCTATGAGGTGCGGGCGCACGTGGCCAGGTCGCCTCGTCGCTCCTCCGTCTCAACCGCCACCGTGGCATGAACCCCGGTGAGCCACTAGCGCTTATGCGTTACCTCCATCGCCTCAATAGCACCTTAGGCCACCGGAACAGCCACACCGCCACCGCAAATGACCCTCGCCGTTGCAGCTCGCAGTACTACATCCTTGAGTCCCTAACCGCTACCTAGCCATGCGCGTTTAGCCTTAGGTAGTGGTCGGCCCCTTACTCTTGTCTAGGTTGCTGGTGTAGCTACCTGCTGCCATCGGTCGCCACGTCGGCGAGCGTGGGGGAGTCCAGGGACCTCCCCGTGGTAAAGGCAACAACATCCAGGGGCCTATTTGCAAAGATGTTGACTGAAGGAATATTATGTATGGTGTTTGTGCTATTACGAAGAAGAACATGGTCTCTTTTGCAAGAATGCCACCGCACGCGCGCGTCCTGGTCTTGGGTCATATTGGGCCATCGCGGCGCGCACACGCTCGCGCCCCACGCTGGGCCAGTAGGCCAGATTGGGTTAAGGTCGACCCCTTTTCTTTTCCAAGTATTTGCTAATTTAGTTTCTAAGCTAAATTTGTAAATCCAATAAATATTTGTGTAGTTGATCAAAAATTGTGAAAATAATTTTGTTAGGTTCCTAAAATTATAACCTATCTGTTAGTGTGTTTGGTTCCCATAACTCTAAAATAATTCAAGGTTGCTTTAAATGATTTAACATGCTTTGATATTATTAAAATATGATCTTGTAGGAATTTTTTAGATCAATCAGTGCTAGTGTTAAAATCTAAAAATTTTATAGTAGGTTCCTAGTATTATGATAGGCTTACTGTAATTTTTGTGGCTCCAGAGTAATTATTTTGCTAGGATAACTAATGAGCCTTAGATCGAATATATATATATATATATATATATATATATATATATTAAACAAAATAAAGAAATGCCTTGAAGTGGTATAACTAAAATACTTGGGTAAAGTAGCGCTCTGATGACAACCTAGATATGTAGCCTAGCACATTAGAGCTATCTCATTAGCTTGCGAGGCGTAATCGAATTTCTAAAAGTTTCGGTTGTCATTGATTATTTATATCTATGGGTTGCATTCACGTATATCATAATAGGAACAACGATGGGTCGTGGAGATGCTCGAAGTAGCAGAAAAGATGGTGCCTGATTATCACATCACCATGATGGAATGCTAACTTTTGGTTATATCTTACCCAGGCAAGCCCCGGTACATAACCCCTATTATTATGCACTTTATCTTATGCTTGTGCATTAAGTTTTAAGGAGTTGAATGAAAACCACTTGCATATATATCATTATCCTATGAGTCCTACTAGTATGATAGAATCGTGTAGATTGCTATACTACCAAACTCTGGTAGAAGTCGAGTGATTACCTATCACTCACGAGAGATAGGAAAGATATTATTGTTGTTATTATATTACTATCACATGGAATATATATGAATGATAATTGGAGACTAGGCAGAATGGTACTTTGGATGTGGACTTGGTTAGGCATTCGAGCGAGGCTCAGATTGCACTTGTTCCACCTATGTCGACTGAGGACAGTTCGTTGCTGTGGATTCTAGTCAGGTCACAGACTTATTATCATGAGCACATACTTGCTTATGGGAGCGGAAATGCTTGTTGCTCTCTTGTCGTAGGTTCCGGCTCTTTCTGGACTGACTGATTGGAGGAAGGGATGGTGGAGGTCTAAGCACCACACTGAGTCCGGGACTCAGGAGTGGGGGCTTAGAGTCCAAGTTTAGATGGGGACCTAGACCCCTTGACAAGAGAGTGGTGGGTTGGTCTTGTTTGTGCCTAGGGTACAAACAGGGCGTGTGTCTCAGGGTACCCAGCTGGGATACATTAGTTCATGAATCGCCGTGTGATACGATACAACTTGGCTATGATCTAGCACCGTAGTAAGAACTAGAACTTGGAAGGTGATAAAATGGTTCTAATTGCTTACCACCAGCTTGAAAGTAGCATAGGTGCTTACCTAGAATGGTTAGATAATGAACTAATGATGACTACTAATAAAATTGAATATAAGGATGCATGTTTAGTAATGCTCCTGCAGATGCAATAAACCCACAAGCCAGATAGCCTTGTATATCCTTGGAGTCTTATCTTTCCTCCTGACGGATAAGTCTTGCGGAGTACAATTGAGTACTCAGGGGTTGTTCTACACTGTTGCAGGTGATAGGTGGATGCTAGAGCTGACACTTATGCGGGAATCTCCTAGTGGGCTCAGCGAGGTTTTCCTTAACGTTGCGGGCAAAGAGTTTGTTTGAAACTTCCACCCAAAATATTTTACAATGGAAAAACTTATAACCTATTATGATGTATATAACGGATCATCATGTTAATGTTTAACTTATCATTAAATGATTTTATTTCTGCTAAAACTCTAATAACATGGTTATATTCCATTGTTATAAACAATAAATATTATACTATGATGTTGCATGGAAAGTAATGTAAGAAATGACTAAAATGTTGTAAGCTTTATTCTCCCATTTATGATCCTGTTGAAAAATGTGGATTTTTAGGTTCTCCCATGGGGTGTGCTCAACAGAACTATTTAAATTAGCTCACTCTTGAGGTGTTTAGTGTCTAATGGAAGACAAGCACCTTCGGAAGTGAGTTATTTTAGGCGGTTCTGCCACACCCAGCACCAGCCCTTCTTGGCCTCGTCTAGGTGGGCACCGCCCTAGGGGTGGTAGTGCCACTGGACAAGGGGTGGTGGTGTCACCTAGAACACCTCCCTCTTGGCCTCCTCTGTCGGCCACCGCCATAGGGGTGGCAGTGCACCATCACAAGGGTGGTGGTGCCCTCGTGGCAGCAACACAAGCCCGACTACGCTTTCTTTTCTTCACCTTTTTCACCACCTTAACAAATGTGTTAACACTCTAAGTGTTTCACCATCACGTGCAAGTGTGTTAGCATTTTCACAAACATTTTTCAAAGGTTAATCACTTCTCACCGAATGTGCACTAGGCCTAAAATGCAATGCAAGTATTTCAAGACCTAGTGGCACTAGATGATCGAGTTGTCCGATAAGAGCTCCCCTCTTAATAGTACGACCATCTATCCTAAATGTGACCACACTCGCTAAGTGTCTCGATCACCAAACCAAAAAGCTCCTATTAAGTTTCACCTTTACCTTGAGCTTTTTGTTTTTCTTTCTTCTTTTCCAAGTCCAAGCACTTGATCATCATGGTCACCACACCATCATCATGATCTTCACCATTGCTCCATCACTTGGAATAGAGCTATATATCTCATGATCACTTTGATAAACTAGGCTAGCACTTATAGTTTCATCAATTCTCCAAAACTAAACTAGAGCTTTCAGGGGGGCACGGCCCCTGCTGGCCCCCGGTTCCGCCTATGTGCCTAGATACATAGTAAAACTAGAAAAGTCAAAATGTATCACAGTAGATATATATGGTACTATATATATGCTTAAGTCAACAACAACGCACGAAGTATTATTTCCTTGCTTTCAAATGTACTAGATGTTCGAAATATTCTTCTACAAATTAAAGTACTATGCTAGCAAAGGAGCACACAAGCTCCTATAACTTCAACTAATCAACGAATCCATATTCTGACCCAACGAATGACAGCCCTGTTTGCTTGAACTTATCAGCCTTGTGTTTTTCTCTCACAACAAATTAGTGAATAGTACTTTTTAGCCTGGCTTTTCAGCGAAACGAACAGGGCCTAAAAATCCCTTGCCTAGGACATGATTTCCTAGCTCCTATCGTCATTATGACATCATTCATCATTGTCAACTGAAACACCAAGTGTGGTGTACTATGTGAGCTAAGATGTTTTTTACCCTTAGGGGCATGTGCTCACACTCCATGAAGGCACATTGGGTCCCTAAGGGTAGATTTAACTTTCTGAGGCTATGTGGGAAGGAGGTCCTGTGATGTGACCACGCCAGCGTCGGGGACCTCTCCGACCACCTCGGCGATCTCTCTGACCACCTCGGCGAGCTCTCCGACCACCTCGGTGAGCTCTCCGACCACCTCAACGAGCTCTCAGACCACCTCGGCGAGCTCTCAGACCACCTCAGTGACCTCTCCGACCACTTCACCAACCTCGATGACCTCTCCGACCACCTCACCAGCTGATACACCACTCCAAATCCCTACTAGACCAATCACCCATAGCCGTGCTCGAAAGATACAGCAAGAGGTGCACGCGCTACTTTATGAATTTCAATTAAACATTGATGGTAATTTCGAGCTACCTAAGTCATGCATGTTGTTATTACTCAGGTTCTCCGAGAAGGAAGACAAGGATACATCAAGGATGGATCAGAGAGAAGAGCTACGTTCGAGTCAACCCAGCATGATAGAACCATCCAGAAGAAACAGTCATATCTTTTGTCTCCCAAAGGTTATGAAGGAAGAAGTTATGACCAAAACATTAAAGACTACACAGAAGCCCAAAAGACACGCAGAAACTGAAGACCACTTCGTGAATGCTCTAGGCCGTTGACCTTCCACTTCTCAACCTGGCTTCTTCAGTTCACATCTATCTTAGAGACTTCTCATAGTATAAATATTACCTCTAGGCTACTAGAAAAGCACTTTTGATGATTTGATAATTCCAGTGATATTGCAGCCGAGCTGCCGAGTGCTTACTCAAACCCTTGTTCTTCCTTGTTCTTCCTGGACTTGTGAAGAGATTCCTCTGGAATCTACTATTTCGTGCTTTGCGGGTTCTAGTACGGCTGCCCCGCCTTGTGTGGATTAGCTCCGGTTGTGGTTCTGCGGTCGTTCAGAGACCGAGTCGAAGTCTTCGTGGTCTCGGTGTCTCTCTCCTCGTCGCCTGGTCACATCCAACCTTGGCCAGGTATAAAGCTAGTTACTCTGCTGTTCTTCAGCAAGTTACCCTTTTATTTCCCACTGCCTTGTTGTAAGTTATCTTGATCATGACCTACTGACGTGAAGATCAGGCCAACTCCCGTACTAAAATAGTTCAGTACCTATCATCTGGTTTCAGAGCTTTAGATTGACACGATAGGTCTTGCCGTCATCCACATCGTTATCCTTGTTTAATCTACTTCATAAATTTGTGTTTATTCATATCCTATAGTCCAAAGCCACACAAAAAAATACCTATAACCTTTTCGTGGTACTGTCACATGTGTTTTGTGTTCATTGAGTTGCCAGTCCTCACCGTTTATATATATTTTGAGTTGTTTTGTTCGTTACCGCTGTCAGTGTTATAAATATATATATATATATATATATAAAAAATAAAGATTAGTTAAAAAGAGAGAGAGAAGTGAAAAGAATTTGAAGGATCTATGTTGCGGTGTATTGCTGAAAATTTCAGTTTACATATTTTAGTTGGTGGTGATCTTGTTAGCAGCAACGTCGTATCTTTGAGCACATCAAACCACTCGGTTGGCAGTACCGCAGCCATCCTTGTTAGCCACCTATAGCTCCACCAAAAACCCGAACCGAGACGTTTGATTCGTAGTCCTTACGACCTCTCTACCACCTCCGTTGAAGCTGCCACACCAGCACTGTCATGGTCCTTGAGATCAGGAAAGAACTTGGGTAAGTAAAAGGTGAGATTGAGTGTTTTCACAAATTTACCTATTCCATTTTTTTGCAACTAGTCTAACATGGCAGGATCCAATTCGAGTATTCATGGTGGAAACCATGGAGAAGGGGAGCCCCCTGTCTCACGGGCTGAGGTGCGCCACATGGCAAACTCGCTGGTGGAGGCGATGGAGAGGATGCTTGATGCTCGTCTTCCCATGGAGGGAGGCCGAGGGCTACATCATCGTCATGAAGAAAATCACCGAGAGGAGTCTGGTGATGAGAATTCTAGTTTTGGCCATATATTTGATCGCTTCGGCGATGGCCATGGAGGACATGGTAGTGGTCGTCGTGCTGATTTTGATAATCAGCGTGGTGGCCGTCATGCACATGGACGTCGTGTACGATTTGAAGATGAAGAGTCTAAATACAATGATCATGAAGGATCTTATGATGATGAAAATCCATTTGCACACGGCGGAAGGTTTGAGCGATGTCATCATCACCGACGTGCTGATTTTGAAGATAGGAATCATTATCGTGGTCGTCGTCATAGAGATGACCCAGACAACATTGCTCGAGTCAAATTAAGCATTCCAAAATTCACTGGGAAGGAGAATGTCGATGAGTATCTTGAATGCTGTGTAAATCTTGCTTCGGTGGAGTTCTCTAGATATGCTCTTACTTGGTGGAATGAAGTACAAGAGAATCAACTTGAATTGGGTCTTGGTTATATTAATACATGGGAAGAGATGAAGCGAGTGATGAAAAGGCGATTTGTGCCTTCGAGCTATCAGCGTGATCTCAGAAACCGGCTGCAAATGCATAAGCAAGGGAAGAGAACATTTGATGAGTACTATAAGGAGATGGAGTTGCTGTTGGTACGGGCCGAGATCAGAGAAGACGCAGAGTCAAAAATGGCAAGATTTTTAGGAGGACTCAATGAAGAAATTTCTAGTTTTGTTGAGATGTTTCCCTACCGTACCTTGCAAGATCTAGTTGATCAAGCTATGCGTACGGAAAGGAAAATTCAGCAAGAGTCCCGTGGAAAATCATATGGTAGTCATTCCATTGCTGCCCCTTGGCGCAAGCAGCATTCCAGTATGTCTTTGGGTGGAGGACGATCTCAAGGAGCTACAGCTAGACCTTCTCCATCAATTGCTATTTCAAAGATGGTGGCTTCCACAGCGTCATCGCCTGCAAATCAACAGTGGTTTGCTACAAATTTAGCAGCCCCAACCGTTGCCTCAGGTGCTGCTTCTTCTACTCGAAGCAGAGAAATTGTATGCCATAAGTGTCACGGCCGTGGGCACATTGCTGCCCAATGTCCAAGCCATAGGACCATGTTGCTAAATGAGAAAGGCGAATGGGAATCAGAAAGTGATCCAGAAGACGATGGACCAATATTTGATGAAGAAATTGAAGAGGACGCGAGTGAAATCCAGCCTGATGAAGGAGATCATAATTGTTTTATTTCTCTTCGTGTGCTTAGTATTACTGCTGAAAAAGAAGAGAATGGCCAGCGGCACAATCTTTTCCATACCAGAGGCATGATTAAGGACAAGCTATGTCGCATCATCATTGACAATGGTAGCTGCAATAATATTGCAAGTCGAGAATTAGTTGAAAGATTGGGACTGAAACAGCAATGCCACCCTTCTCCATACAAGATGCAATGGTTAAATGATTATGGTGCGCTACGTGTAACAAATATTGTGACCGTTTCCTTCTCCATTGGGTGGTACAATGATCATGTGGAGTGTGATGTGGTTCCAATGGAAGCATGCCAATTGCTATTAGGAAGGCCTTGGTTATTTTATCGTGATGTTCAGATCTTTGGAAGAACCAACAAGCTGTCTTTCATGTACAAAGGAGAGCGAATTTCTTTGCTTCCTTTAACACCGAAGGAAATTTTGAAGGATGATCTTAGGAAGAAACAGCGAGAGAGTGAGAACCACTTATGAGTGACACACAAACATAGTGAGGGAGTGTTTCCAAAGCCAAATAAAACTCCACAGCTGCAAAGAACCGAGCCAAAGGGAAAAGAGGGTTTAGTGATGATGGCTAGGAAGGGGGATTTAAAAGAATTGAGTGAACCCAATGCTGTGTTCTATGTACTCCTGTACAAGGACAATTTTCTTGTCACTAACGACTTACCCTCTACTTTGCCTAGTGTTGTTTTTGATGTGTTACAGGAATATGAAGATGTGTTTCTGGATAAAGTGCCACCAGGACTACCACCTAAGAGAGGAATCGAACATCAAATTGATCTTGTGACCGGTGCTTCACTCCCAAACCGTGCTGCCTACCGCACCAACCCAGAAGAAACTAAGGAGATTTAGTGACAAGTGGAATAATTGATGAGAAAAGGGTACGTACAAGAAAGTCTGTCACCTTGTGCTGTTCCTGTCCTTTTAGTGCCTAAGAAAGATGGGTCTTGGCGGATGTGTGCGGATTGCCGAGCAATAAATAACATTACCATAAGGTATAGATACTCGATCCCTCGGCTGGATGATATGCTTGATGAACTTAGTGGTGCTATCATATTCACTAAAATTGATTTAAGAAGTGGATACCACCAGATTCGCATGAGAGAAGGAGATGAATGGAAAGCAGCCTTTAAAACAAAATTTGGGTTGTATGAATGGCTGGTAATGCCTTTTGGGTTAACCAATGCACCAAGTACATTTATGAGATTGATGAATCATGTACTTAGAGCTTTCATTGGCAAGTTTGTTGTCGTTTACTTTGATGACATCTTAATTTACAGCAAGTCTCTTGATGAACATGTTGAACATATCCAATGTGTGCTTGCTGTCCTATGTGAACAGAAATTGTATGCTAACCTTGAGAAGTGCACCTTTTGCACCGACAAGGTAGTCTTTCTTGGATTTGTTGTTACAGGACAAGGAGTGGAGGTAGATGAAGAAAAGATCAAGGCTGTACGGGACTGGGCGCCTCCACATAACGTGAACCAAGTAAGAAGATTCCTTGGACTTGCTGGTTTCTATCGGCGGTTCATGAAGGATTTCAGCACTATTGCTGCACCAATCAATGAGCTGACTGTTGATGCAAAAGTGGATCTGCAAACACAAAGGGCTAATACCCAAATCAATATCCAAAGCGTGCCAGTCAATTTGACCTGTTAATCGACAAGGATGAAGATACGAGCACTTTGGTCCTGACAACAGCAATACGCCTGGAAGTCACGGCCAAGAGGTACTCACGCGGAACTCGAGAATCACCGAAGGTTGCACTGAAACGATGCAACTCGCCGAATCAATGAGAACTCATAAAAAGGAAAAATATGCAAATTGACGAAGTCACCGAAAAGTAAGTAGATGCAAATAGGAGTAAAAATTGGTTTTGATATTGATTGATTATCTATTACATTGCCCCTCAATCTATATTTATACCCTGATCTAAAGAGACATAACCAAATACAACTAGGACACCAAGTCCATATCTAAGGAAACACGTGACTCTTACATGAATCATACTCTAACAAATATAGAAAAGGAAATCAACTCCTATCTATTTCCCTGTCCGCCTCAATTACGATGGAAATCTCACCGACCTCCTTTCCATCGGCATACTTCCTGTTTCATCGACAGTAGTCTTCAAGCCTTCCTTCATCGGCATCGACAATAACATCTTCAACCTTATCGGCAATGCCCGAGTCTAAATCAACCTTTCCATCGATCACCACCATTCATCGGCAACCATCTTTACAAGCTAATTTTCATCGGCTGTCAGCGTATACAGTAACTTTCCTCCTGCCGATTAGCCCACTCTGATTATTTTGACACGTGCAAAAAATGGTGTCAACACATGCCCCCCAATTTCGGAGTATAAAACCATTAATGCTCCGAAATTTACTCCAGATAACGTTGGCCTTCGCCCAATTACCGTAACTCATCCTTCAAGCCAAAACTTGATCTATTATCAAATCTAATCAAATCTAATCCTGATTCACGCACCTCAGTAAATATCGCATAATTGCCAACCACTCTTGCCTTGATTATGGTTAAGATACCGAAACAATAATCCATCAACAAGATCCTAACATAATAATGCCGCCACTTTCAGAATTAAAATATCCTGTACCGATATCTCTTCCAAGTCATGATTACTTGCCATCAAATCATCTGTACAATCCCTTGATTATCGTGCGAACAGTTACCATATCCATCTGAACCACCTCGACCTACATGCATGCGGCATAGAGATAAGTCCAAAATACCCCTACTCCAAGCGGCTTATAAATAGATTTCTCCAGAACGCTCGTCTTCTACCCTCAGACTCCAATCTTTGACATTCTCTCTTTCCGGCGGCGACTCCGATGAACAACTGCGCGACCTCAACCAATAAGAACTTTTCTCCAGCGTCAACCTCGAGTCTCCGGCTCGTGCCCCCATCTACCTCAAGATAATGGCAATCAACTTCGACGCCCCTGCGGTTCGTACCACTTCCATTACCTTTTACCTCGATTCCTCTGGTCTTTGCGAGTTCATACAGTTGGTAATTTTTTTCTTTTCTTTTGTTCTTCGGATCCTCTAAACTTAGGAACTGCGCAACAAATTAGTTATTCCAACTAATCAGCCGCATGTCCAATGCCTAGGACCAATGGGCAACCCAGATCCAACTGATCTGATTAATGCAGAGGTTAACAGAATCCCTTTTAGAGCCCAAAATTTCTCTCTGAATTTATGGAAAGATACATTCCGATCTTGGCCCAAAACCACCAAAGGGTGGAAAGATTGGTACTTGAGGGTCAATAGGTCGATGCAAGTACACTGGGCAGAACGGAAGCTAGACCAATGCATTAGGCTATCTATTGCCGATATGCAAAAGAACGAGTCAATGATGATTGCAGCTGCTTACTTCTGGTCAGACACAACAAACACTTTTATGTTTGGACATGGCCTAGCTACTCCCACACTTGCTGATGTCTACATGCTCACCAGCTACATGCTCTATGGCAGAAAATCTGAACATAGGGTGAATACCCGCAACATCGGCGGTTGGACGGGATACATTCAAGAATGCCAGAAGACCGGGACAGTTAACCAGAGGGAACATGCCACATTCTTGAATATGTGGTTAGAAAATTTATCTTCTGTGGTCGATCAGTAGGACCAACCAACGCCTTCCTCCCCGCGGCTGAACTCTTGGCCAATGGTGTAAGGTTCCCTCTTGGCCGATACCTTCTGAGCTCCACTTATCATCTTCTTCATCAAGTGTCTCAGAAACTTTTGCTTGGCGAACCCATCGGCAACTTAGGAGGCCCGTGGTGGTTTATCAACATGTGGCTGAATGCCCATATGCACAAACGTTTGCAATGGGACTTCTTTGCCCAACAATTCCCACGAGAAATTGCTGAAGACCATGTGCTTGGGGACGAGGAATCGGCAACACGCTCACCCCTCAATTTTGGTGAAGCCATAATTGTCCTCCCTGGAACAGAGGCCAATGAAGACCAAATTGACAGATTCTTCTAAAGCTTCTACAATGGTCTTTCTCGTGATCATAGGGCCTGGGTACCTTATATTAACGAAGAAAACAGATTCCCCCTTCTTTTCAACTTTGCCGATGACACTCTGAATCAGGATAATGAACTCATGATGGCTATCATTACTCCTAGGGCAATCCTAGTAAACACATTCGGTAGCGGGAAAAACACCAATATCACGTATGAATTTTACAACCCATCGGCAGTATCCCGTCAATTGGCTTTTGGGCAACTGCCAATCAAACTTTGTTTTGCCGATGTGATCAAACCTAGAGAAACAATCACCTATGGAACAGATTGGAGCAGGGTAGTGCGACTCTCCCCCGATGCTGATATTATAGATGTCGATATATCCATCTGGACGCCAGTATCTTTCATCACCGAATCATATAAGCAATGGTGGCGAGAGTGGAGGGAACGACTGTTTACAACATCTGCTCACACATATCGGCACATGATTGACCCTGAATACGCCATTCCCGATGACGCAGTAAGTTTCTTTTAACTCCCTTCTGCTTTTTCCTTTCATATATCGGTAACTAACTTTCTCGTGACAGGTTAACAACCCAGCACCATCTATGAGCAAAAGTGGAAAACCCTTCGATCTTCGGCCTGTTTCCCCGATATCACCGATCAGCTACAACGCCCCCACCTTAGCTGCTTTGACTCACCAGAAGACCCGTGCCAAGACCATCACCTCCAAGTCCAAATTGGCTACAGCTAGGGCCACTCCATTGGCTGCTGCTACAACCCTGATCAAGGCATTCAAGGTAACAACCCCGCTTATTTCTACTCATGCCGATCACAAACTGTATTAACATTAATCATCAGGGTGTAAGAGCCGCTGCTGGATCGTCATCGGCAATTCCTCCAACATCAAGCACCACTACTTCTGACAAACCTTCAGAGGTATTCCTTTGATTTTATATTTTATCTATTAAATATCATACCTTACACTTGTTTTGCAGCAACAAATGGGTACATCGGCAAGCATACCAGATGTCCAAGCTCCACAACCAACAAGTGCCGATGCCCCCTAGCCAACCGTTGCTGAGGCCCAAGCAAAGCGCAAAGCCTTAACAGATGCTGAGGCATAGCCAAAACGACAGAAGTCCATGCCGATCCCCACATCTGCCCCAATGTCTGCAATCTGGCCAGAATCAGTCGATGCAACTGAGCAAGCAGTTAATCCTCCTGTATAGGACATACCATCGGTCATCATACCCCAAGAGCCAACCACCGATGAGGCCACAGAGGATATCCCATTGGCAAGCTTAGCCGATCCTCCACACGGCATACTCCAGGCTGCTTCCTCCAGCCAAGTACAGGAAATTGCCTTGAAACAGGTAAGCCAATTGACCTAGTCGATTTATAATATTCATACTTATCCTTAACTGACCTCTTTTTCTTTTCCTCAGGAACAAGACTCCCCAAACAGCCTATTTTCCTTTGCCATTGACGTTTCTGACGATGATGGAGAGGAAACAAGTTCTTCCCTTGCACTGGGAACAATATCGGCAGAAATTAAGTCCAAGTTGGAAGCTCTCCTGAACTTGTTACAGCAGGATACCGCCCAACTGGTAGATGACTCGGACCCCGCAAAGGCTATTTTCAAAACAATCCTTGGCTAGGTCCCTACCGATGTTGAAGAAGTACTCTTCCTAGCAGCCCATTTAGAAAGCCGCCAACTGCAATATCAACGGGCTGCTCAACGCATTGCCGATAGAGCAGCTTAGGCTCAACTCAAAGAAGAGATGCTACAACTGAAGCAAATTGTCGATGAGAAGCACAAGGGCATCGGCAACTTGCAGACTTCGGGCGCTGAACTTAAGCAGAAAATCTTAGATTTATCGGCAAAGAAGATGGCTCTATTGGCTGAATTGAAAGAAGTCGAGGCAGCCTTAACTCATGCTCAACAAGAAGAAAGCCAGCTACCCAATGCCATCAAGGCCCTTCAGCAAGAAAGAGACATCCAGGCTCGCAAAGCCTTGGCCATGAAGAAAAAACTCAAGCCTGTGGAGGGTGCTGCCAATGAAGACATCAAAGAAATGAAGGAAGCCGACCAGATTCGCCTGCGTGCGATATTGGCTATCCAATCCTTGTTAAACTTATAAATCTTGTCTATTGCATCGGCACTTTATGAGACATTGACATCCTTGTATAATTCTAGCCGATAGGACTGTTATCGGTATTTATACTTTTATGCATCCATCCAGATACTAGGGTAATATTTCTTTAAGAGTAAAATACACCGGAGGTCCATTAACTTTCGGTGAAATGTCATTTAGGTCCATCAACTTTGAAACTGCATGTTTGGGTCCATTAACTTTCATTTTGTGTCATCTAGGTCCATCAACTTTGACTTTTGCATTTTTGGTCCATGAACTTTTAAAATGGTTCACTGCAGGTCCACGCATGCATACACGCACGTTGACTTTTTGCGTCGGTAGAGCCATGCCTGCACTCGCCGCTAGTTTCGCTTTCACCTTCACCCAAGTACTGTAGGAGAGGAGTAACTAATTACTACTGTAATTACACATTGAGAAGAAGGCCGTGAGAAGCCCATGCTGGTGTACGTCTCCCATGAGAAGCGGCCCGGGTTCAACCACGAGAAGAAGGCCGGTGCCATGAACGAGCTGAACGCTGCTCCGCCGTGATCTCCAACTCGCCCTTCATCCTCAACCTGGACTGCGACCACTACATCAACAACTCGCAGGCGCTGCGCACGGGCATCTACTTCATGCTCGGCCACGACAGCGACACGGTGGCATTCATGCAGTTCCCACAACAGTTCGAGGGCGTGGACCCCACGGACCTGTACGCCAACCACAACCGCATCTTCTTCGACGGCACGCTCCGGGCGCTAGATGGCATGCAGGGCCCCATCTACGTCGGCACCGGGTGCATGTTCCGCCACATCACGCTCTACGGCTTTGACCCGCCGAGGATCAACGTGGGCTGGAGCTCACCACCAAGGCCGCCGTGGCGAAAGGCAAGCACGGCTTCCTACCCTTACCGAAGAAGTTGTACGGCAAGTCGGACGCGTTCGTGGACACCATCCCGAGAGCGTCCCACCCATCGCCGTTCATGGACGCAGACGAGGCCGCCGCCATCGTGTCCGACGAGGCGACCATCACCGAGGCCGTGGCGGTGCGCACGGCGGCGTACGAGAAGAAGGGTGGGGCAGCGACATCGGGTGGGTGTACGGCACGGTGACGGAGGACGTGGTGATGGGGTACCGGATGCACATCAAGGGGTGGCGGTCCCGCTACTGCTCCATCTACCCGCACGCCTTCATCGGCACCGCGTGGCGAGCTCCGACGGCCGTGCATGTGCACGTGGCTGCCCGCACGGGCTACATGCGCGTCAGGTCAGGGTAAAACAGAGCGGCGCATCATCACTCAGTAGTCATCAGTAGTGCCGGACACGTGCCACTGTCGACTTGCCGAGTTTGTGCAGTAAGTAGTGTCGACGACGCGGCGGCGACTTCTTCAGTGACCTTCAGTGTCTGAAGTGTCGGACGCCGGTGAAGACGAGGGCCACCCTGTACTTGTTGCAGCAGTCCACGACGTCCTGGTCTCGGATGCTGCCGCCGGGCTCCACGATCAGCGATGCCGCTCTGGCACGCCTCCTCCACCGCATCGTTCCAAGCTGCATCAACATTCCGGTTCAACAACACATTAATTAGCTAATAGGAGTAAATAACAAACGCTGTTTTTAGTGTTCTTTGTTGCATCCAGAACCATGTGATTGCTTGCTTCTACGTATGGTTCAGGAACAAGATAAAAATTGATCGAAATCAACTAGTACTCGATAAATGCTTCAATTCCAATTTTTAAGCCAGCACTTTTTGGTTTCTTTTTCCCTTACCAAACGGGAAGAAGGCATCGCTGGCCAAAGCAGCTCCCATGGCATCCTCCCCTGCCTTCTTGAAAGCAATCCTCAGGCTCTCCCGCCGGTTCGGTTGGCCACTGCCCATGCCCAGCATGCAATTGTTCTGCAGAGACCAGCCATCATCAGGCACAGAATCAATAGACTGTACAGCTAGCTATATCGCGCTCCCCACATAACCTAAAAGGTATGCATGCGTGCACTACTGACCTTAGCGATCACAATAGCGTTGCTCTTGACGTGTGACACAGAGGCACGCGAATTTCACGTCCGAAAGCTCACTGCACCCAGGAGTCCTCTCTGACATTTTTGTGAAGGTGATGTCTTCCGGGGTCAGATCGTCCGACTCTTGAGCCAACCAGCCACCAGTCACCTATCGCAGCGACAACATTCCTTTCCCGCTCCTCTTCGCCTCCAGTATCCTCAGCGTCTTGGATTTCGCAAGAGGTACGAGCTCTACGGCTGGCCCTGAGGGACCGAGCAACCAGCCGCCGCCGCCTAGCATCGTCATGCATGCACATACCTGCCCTGATGATGATGATTCGAGCACGAAATGCCCGGCAGACGAGCGACAGCGGCGAGTGCAGGCATGCCTCCACCGACGCAAAAAGTCAACGTGCGTGCATGCATGCGTGGACCTGCAGTGAACCATTTTAAAAGTTCATGGATCAAAAATGCATGAGTCAAAGTTGATGGACCTAGATGACACAAAACGAAAGTTAATGGACCCAAACATGCACTTTTAAAGTTAATGGACCTAGATGACATTTCACCGAAAGTTAATGGACCTCCGGTGTATTTTACTCTTTCTTTAAATATTTTCCATTTAATGCTCTGGGAAACACAACCCCTTCGAGGGTTTCTAGAATATACGCGTTACTAGGAACAGACTGATTTATCCGATATGGACCTTCCCAATTAGGAGACCACTTTCCAAACTTTGAACTTTTAGTCCCAATCGGTAAAATCAATTTCCAGACCAGATCTCCATCGGCAAACTCCTTTACCTTCACCTTCTTGTCATACCATCTGGCTACTCTTTTCTTATTTTCTTCGATGCTAACTAAAGCCCTTAACCGATGACCCGCCACATCTTCCAACTCATCCTTCATAAGAGTATCATAATCATCGGCTATCAGCTGATTTTGAGAACGTATTTGCCTAGAGCCAATTTTAATTTCCCAAGGTAATACTGCATTGTGCCCATATACTAACTGATAAGGCGTTACTTTGGTTGCACCATGACATGACATCCGATATGACCACAAGGCTTCATTTAATACTGCATGCCACCTCTTAGGATTTTCTTTAATTTTACGCTTAATGAGTTTGATGATCCCTTTGTTAGAAGCCTCAGCCTGACCATTAGCTTGAGCATAATATGGAGAAGAATTTAAAACTTTAATTCCCATACCTACAGCAAACTCATCAAAGTCTCCCGATGTAAACATAGTACCCTAATCGGTAGTGATAGTTTGAGGAATACCAAATCGGTAAACAATATGCTCTTTCACAAAATTGATCATATTAGCCGATGTCACCTTTTTAAAGGAATTGCCTCAACCCATTTTATGAAATAATCGGTAGCAACCAGAATAAATTTATGTCCTTTGCTCGATGGCGGATAAATTTGACCGATGAGATCGATAGCCCATCCCCGGAACGGCCAAGGTTTAATTATAGGGTTCATAGCCGATGCAGGCGCTCTTTGAATATTACCAAACTTTTGACACCCCTGACATCCCTTAAAATACTTAAAACAATCTTCAAGAATAGTCAGCCAATAGTATCCATTCCTTCTGATCATCCACTTCATCTTGAAAGCCGATTGATGCGCTCCACACACTCCTTCATGAATTTCACCCATCAAGCTTTTCGATTCATCACTGCTAACACATCTGAGTAAAACTCCATCTATAGTTCGATAATATAATTCATCATCGAGGAGCACATACTTGGTAGCTTGGAACCTTATACGTCTTTCAACCTTTTTATATGGATCCTTTAAATAATCGACAATCTCCTTTCTCCAGTCATCGGTATCGACCGCCGATGTTAGCACTTCCTGAATAGGCTGATACCCTGAAGCATGCTGAGCTAGTCGATTAGCCTCTTCATTATGCAGTCGAGAAATATGTTCAAGACGAAAATCTCTAAACCCTTTCAACAATTGCAAACATCTTTCATAATACGAAATTAAAACTTCACTTCGGCATTCATAAATCCCAGCCAATTGATTTATAACTAGCATAGAATCACCAAAGATTTCAACAGCATCGGCACGTATCTCCTTCAGCAATTCTAACCCTTTTATCAAGGCTTGGTATTCAGCCTGATTGTTTGTCGATGTAGCAACAATCGGCAATGAAAACTCATACTTCCTTCCTTGAGGTGAAATCAACACAATGCTGATACCTGCTCCTTCACCACACATGGACCCATCGAAGAAAAGTGTCTAAGGAGCAACCTCCAGAGAGTCCACTGTATTACAATGCTGAGTGACAAAATCAGCCATAACTTGCCCCTTAACTGCCTTAGTCGATTCATAACGTAGTTCAAATTCTGATAATGCTAACATCCACTTGCCGATTCTACCACTTAATATCGGCATCGACAGCATATACTTGACTACGTCGTCTTTGCATATGACCGTACATTCGGCAGATAACAAATAATGTCTTAATTTGACACAAGAAAAGTATAAACACAGACATAATTTTTCGATGTCCGAATACCTTGTCTCAGCATCCACTAATCTTCTGCTCAAATAATAAATAACACGTTCTTTCCCTTCAAATTCTTGAATAAGAGCTGAACCGATAACGGTATCATCAGTTGACAAATACAACCTGAAAGGTTTCCCGTGTTGAGGTGGAACTAGCACTGGAGGATTTATTAAATATCTCTTAATTTCATCTAGGGCTAACTGCTGCTCAGCTCCCCATACAAATTCCTGATCGGCTTTCAATTTAAGTAATGGACTGAAAGCCTTGATCTTACCCGACAGATTAGATATGAATCTTCTAATAAAATTAATCTTACCGATCAAAGATTGCAATTCGGTTTTATTGGCAGGAGCAACCACCATGCTAATTGTATCAATAGACTTCCTACTGATTTCGATGCCCCGCTGATGCACCATAAAACCCAAGAATTGACCTGCTGATACACCAAATGCACACTTATTAGGATTCATCTTCAATCCATGCTTCCTTGTGCACTCCAGTATCTTTCGTAGATTGGCTAGATGTTTTGTGATATCTCCAGACTTAATCACTACATCATCAATGTAGATCTCCACTAATGTGCCGATGTATTCATGAAAAATAAAGTTCATAGCTCTTTGATAAGTAGCACCGGCATTTTTCAAACCAAATGTCATGACTATCCACTCAAACAACCCTACATGACCTGGACATCTGAAAGCAGTCTTAGGAATATCTTCTTCAGCCATGAATATTTGATTGTAACCTGCATTACCATCCATGAAGCTGATAATTTGATGTCCAACTGCAGCATCAATCAACAAATCAGCAATCGGCATTGGATAGCCATCCATCGGTGTGGCTTTGTTAAGATTCCTGAAATCAATACAAACATGAAGTTTTCTATTTTTCTTATAAACAAGAAC
This sequence comes from Miscanthus floridulus, assembly GCF_019320115.1. Classification (NCBI taxonomy): domain Eukaryota; kingdom Viridiplantae; phylum Streptophyta; class Magnoliopsida; order Poales; family Poaceae; genus Miscanthus; species Miscanthus floridulus. The sequence continues at coordinate 60,692 of NW_027096915.1, forward strand.
CACATTAGAGATCCACTCTGCATATCAACACTGCCGAATAAACTTCGCCTCAATTAATTTAGTTATTTCAGCCTTAATGTTAGGAAGTATATTAGGGTTGCATCGGCGCGCTGGCTGCTGATGTGGCTGAAATCCAGATTTGATAGGTAACCGATGTTCAACTATCGATCGGTCTAATCCAGGCATCTCAGTATAATTCTAAGCAAAACAATCTTTATACTCTTTTAACAAATCAGCTATTTGCTGCTTACACTTGGAATTTAATGTAGCACTAATAAAAGTAGGTCTTGGCCTATCGCCATCACCAATATCTACTTCTACTAAATCATCTGCCGATGTGAACCCTTGACCTAATTTTCCATCATCGGCAAACCTATCCATTAAAACTCTTCTTTAGAACCGACTGCTTGGATCGGTGGAATTTCATAATGAGCCACTCTAAGGAATTCTTTTTCCCAAACTTCTCCTGATATGCATTTAGTTCGCTCATAAGTATCTGATTCTGCCGATGCGATGATATAAGAAGAATCACCAGGAACAACCTCAATCTTATCCCCAATCTACTGTACGAGGCATTGATGCATTGTAGAAGGAACACAACAATTAGCATGAATCCAATCCCTCCCTAGAAGCAGATTATATGCACCCTTGCCATTAATAACAAAGAACGTCGTCGGCAAGGTTTTGCTGCCGATGGTCAATTCAACGCATACTGCCCCTTTAGCCGGTGACACATTGCCTTCAAAATCCTTCAGCATCATATCGGTTTTGGTCAAGTCTTGATCTCCCTTACCAAGTTTCTGATACATCACATAAGGCATAATATTAATCGTAGCCCCTCCGTCGATAAGTATCTTAGATACAGGCTGCCCATCAACTCTGCCTTTCACAAACAAAGCCTTAAGATGCTGTCTCTCGTCATCAGTAGGTTTCTCAAAAACAGCCATCATTGGATCTAGTGTCAACTGAGCTACTTGATCAAAGAGAACAACTTCTTCCTCATTATCAGATAGTGCCAAAAACTCTATCGGCAACATGAATACCATATTAACATCCGCCGATGGACCCTTATTTTTATATTTTACTTGCCACTGCTGATGACCGGACCTCTCATTGGAGGAATTTTCCTCTCGGTATAAATCCTCCTGATGCTCACGTTGCATCCTTCTTTTCTGTGTCTTTGTCAGACCCTCCGGGCACCATCGAGGAAACTTGGTCTTCCAAACCGGCTGATAACAGGTCCCAGTTGATTCCACACGGCGTATATTAGGGTCCCTGTAGAATATTTCTTCATTGGGAACTCTTGCGTTTGCCATCTCCTCAAGCTCCTCTTGATTCCTTGGAAAATATCCAGCGCGTTTACCAAGCCTTTCATGTACACTAAGTCTACCCCCCAGCCGATCATGCACTGATGCTCTGCCTCTGATCGGCTCATTGATAAATAAACCCTGATTGCTAGGTTGAAACCTCCTTTCTGATCGATTGACCCCATAATAACCATTGCACTCAGGGCAATTTTCAACAGTTGGCAATTTAATACCTTCTTCCCAACAATGGATGAAAAACGGGCACCTCCAATGATTTTTATGCCGATACCATTCTTCCCGACGTCTCTCTTCTTGCTGTTGTCGATATCGGTCCTTATGCTGACGCCAACCCTCCTGCTGCCTTCGATGGGTAATCACAATGCCAGGTCGAGGAGGGTTTTTGGAACTACTGCTTTCTCCCAGCAAACCCTTACATTTTGCATCATCGGTAGTTATCCGATGTTGGGGATCCACTGATGCATTTTTCTCAGTAGCCTCTGACGTCAATACCTTGGTCTTCCCTTTGGCCTCCAACATATTTGCTGGAAAAGGGTGTTGATCAATTTTCATCGGCTTCTGGGCCTTGGAAGCACCAAACTTAATTCTCCCAGATTCAATAGCCGACTGTAACTGTTGCCTGAATACCTTACACTCATTTGTACTGTGTGAAGTTGCATTGTGCCATTTGCAGTACAAGATCTTCTTCAACTCCTCTGCAGATGGGATCACATGATTAGGTGACAGCTTAATTTGGCCCTCTTGAAGCAGAAGATCAAATATCTTGTCGGCCTTGGTGATATCAAAGGTAAACTTTTCTGGTTCTTTCTGACCAAAGGGACAAGATATCGGCTTTTTATTCTTAACCCACTCAGCTAAGCCGATAACTGGTTCTTCATCAGAATCAGAATCTCCTACTTCTTCAACAAATGATACTTTTTTACTCCAATTCTTTTTAGGTTCAAAAACCCTAGTATCTTGATCAGAGATCCTTTGCACAAGATGACTGAGGCTTTCAAACTCCTAAGAAGCATATCTGTCTTTAAGATGTGGCAATAACCCTTGGAAAGCTAGATCGGCAAGCTGCCAATCATCCAGCACCAGGCTGTAGCACTTATTTTTTACATCTCGTAGCCTTTGCACAAAGCTTTCTACCGATTCATCATTACGTTGTTTCAATTTTACTAAATCGGTAAGCTTCTTTTCATGGATTGCAGCAAAGAAATACTTATGAAACTATTTTTCTAGATCAGCCCAAGTAATAATAGAATTTGGTGGTAATGAAATGAACCATGTAAATGCCGATCCAGACAAAGATGATGAAAATAATCGAACTCTTAATTCATCTCTGCTAGCTGCCTCTCCACATTGAATAATAAAGCGATTGACATGTTCCATTGTTGATGTATCATCTTGCCCAGAGAATTTAGTGAAATATGGTACCTTGTACCAATTTGGGAGAGGAATTAAATCATATGCAGGAGGGTATGGAGTTCGATAAGAATAAGTATTGACCTTGGGCTTTATCCCAAACTGATCCTTCATAATTTCTGCTATCTTATCAGCTCAAAAAGCATCAGCCTCCTGCTGACGAACTAGCTGAATTTCTACAGGAGGTGCCTGCTGATATCCCTCCACTTATCTTTGTGGCCCACGATCTCCAGCAATCGGCATATTTGCCGTTACTTGTGGTCCATTAACCTGTTGGAAAGGATTCATCGGCTGAGCTGCCGATGCTTGATTCTGGAAACCAGCTTGCACATGACCTTGTTGAATCCCTGCAACCTGCTGATTTTGCTGAACTGTATATTGAACAGGTAACTGTCCTAACCAACCATTATTAGAACTTATCGGTACAAAACTTACCGATGGCTGGTAATTTGCTGACATTGTTGGATAATTATAACTAGCTTGAGGCATGAACTGAACCCCAGTTTGACTCATAACAGGGGCTTTCTGCTGCATCGGCAGTAAGCTTGCCGATGGACTTGAATTGGGTGTTTGAACCAAAGGCATCTGGAAACCTCCTGGAGTTAGTTGCACAGTAGTTGCTGTGGCATATTGAGGCACTTGAGCCATCAGCGAAATAGCCGATGGTATAGGAGCTTTTCCTACTGCATCAAACACTTGAGGTAACCCAGGATTGAAAGCAGATGACTCCGGAGGCATACCATATCCCCACCAATTAGCAGGAATCTGGCTATTCTGAGACATAGGGCCTGACATAACTGATGCCGCTAGATCTGTATTAAGCTAAACTCGTCCTCCTGGTAGCATCAGATCTGATCGTATCGGTGTAGATTGAATATTAGGTAAGCCTGCTGATACTGGAGGAGAAGTAACTTCTGTACCTACAATGGTCGAGGGAGCCAATGGAGTATTGACAGATGCTGGCTCTGGTTGGTGATAGGCAGGCCCAACGTAATGCGGTGACGCTTATCCTTCTTTGAGAGTTCGAACCACAGCATTATGAACAGTATTGGACAGCACATTGGAATGATTAATCAAAGCATGATTTACTGCAGAATTAACCATCTCTTGAAGTTTACCAGGATTGGAGTCAAAGGTAACCTGCCGAGGCAATGGCAAATCTTGCTTCTAGATGACTTATCCACTCTTGTTCAGGCTAAACAATTTCAGACAAAGTTGCCTGTATTCTTCTACAGCCTTTTCTATAGCCTGCCTCTGCTCTTCCTTGAGATCTTCTTCTGATACCGTGATAATGTTCCCTGAATCGATCTTAGAATTGAACATATTGATCAGATTGATTGGTCCCACCGGGCATGCCAAAAGATGTGTTGATGCAAAAGTGGATCTGCAAACACAAAGGGCTAATACCCGAATCGATATCCAAAGCGTGCAAGTCAATTTGACCTGTTAATCGACATGGATGAAGATACGAGCACTTTGGTCCTGACAACAGTGATACGCCCGAAAGTCACGGCCAAGAGGTACTCATGCAGAACTCGAGAATCGCCGAAGGTTGCACTGAAACGATGCAACTCGCCGAATCAATGAGAACTCGTAAAAAGGAAAAATATGCAAATTGACGAAGTCACCGAAAAGTAAGTAGATGCAAATAGGAGTAAAAATTGGTTTTGATATTGATTGATTATCTATTACATTGGCCCTCAATCTATATTTATACCCTGATCTAAAGAGACATAACCAAATACAACTAGGACACCAAGTCCATATCTAAGGAAACACGTGACTCTTACATGAATCATACTCTAACAAATATAGAAAAGGAAATCAACTGTTATCTATTTCCCTGTCCACCTCAATTACGATGGAAATCTCACCGACCTCCTTTCCATCGGCATACTTCCTGTTTCATCGGCAGTAGTCTTCAAGCCTTCCTTCATCGGCATCGACAATAACATCTTCAACCTTATCGGCAACGCCCGAGTCTAAATCAACATTTCCATCGATCACCACCATTCATTGGCAACCATCTTTACAAGCTAATTTTCATCAGCTGTCAGCGTATACAGTAACTTTCCTCCTGCCGATTAGCCCACTCTGATCATTTTGACACGTGCAAAAAACTGTGTCAACACTGACAAAGAAAGAAGTGCTCTTCAAGTGGGGAGAAGCACAACAGAAGGCATTTGAAGAATTGAAGATGAAGTTAACAACAGCCCCAGTCCTTGCACTCCTAGATTTTGGTAAGTCCATTTGAAATTGTATATGGGTTTAAACCCACTGCTCCCATAGATCTTTTGCCGTTACCTATGCAGGAATGTGTAAACTTCGATGCAAGCAAGCGAGCCGAGTTTGTCAAGAACCTTTATGATAGAGCTCAGACAAACATTGAAAACATGACAAAGATGTATGAGAAGCACGCTAATAAAGGTCGAAAGAAGGTGTTATTTGAACCAGGAGACTTGGTTTGGGTGCATCTACGCAAGGACCAATTTCCTGAACAACGCAAAAGCAAGTTGCAAGCCCAAGCTGATGGTCCATTCAAAGTGCTACGCAAGATCAACGACAATGCTTATGAAATTGATCTGCCTAGTACTTATAGTGTGAGTACCAGTTTTAATGTGGCCGACCTGTCTCCATTCTTTGGATTGGAAGAGTCGAGGACAACTCTTTTTCAAGGGGGGAGGATGATGTGACCACGCCAGCGTCGGGGACCTCTCCAACCACCTCGGTGAGCTCTCCGACCACCTCGGCGAGCTCTCCGACCACCTCAGCGAGCTCTCAGACCACCTTGGTGAGCTCTCAGACCACCTCGACGACCTCTCCAACCACTTCACCGACCTCGGTGACCTCTCCGACCACCTCACCAGCTGATACACCACTCCAAGTCCCTACTGGACCAATCACCCATAGCCGCACCCGAAAGATACAGCAAGAGGTGCACGCGCTACTTTGTGAATTTCAATTAAACATTGATGGTAATTTCGAGCTACCTAAGTCGTGCATGTTGTTATTACTCAGGTTCTCCGAGAAGGAAGACAAGGATACATCAAGGATGGATCAGAGAGAAGAGCTACATTCGAGTCAACCTAGCATGACAGAACCATCCAGAAGAAACAGTCATATCTTTTGTCTCCCAAAGGTTATGAAGGAAGAAGTTATGACCAAAACATTAAAGACTGCACAGAAGCCCAGAAGACGCGCGGAAACTGAAGACCACTTCGTGAATGCTCTAGGTCGTTGACCTTCCACTTCCCAACCTGGCTTCTTCAGTTCACATCTATCTTAGAGACTTCTCATAGTATAAATATTACCTCTAGGCTACTAGAAAAGCACTTTTGATGATTTGATAATTCCAGTGATATTGCAGCCGAGCTGCCGAGTGCTTACTCAAACCCTTGTTCTTCCTTGTTCTTCCTAGACTTGTGAAGAGATTCCTATGGAATCCACTATTTCGTGCTTTGCGGATTCCAGTACGGCTGCCCCGCCTTGTGTGGATTAGCTCCGGTTGTGGTTCTGCGGTCGTTCGGAGATCGAGTCAAAGTCTTCGTGGTCTCAGTGTCTCTCTCCCCGTCGCCTGGTCGCATCCAACCTTGGCCAGGTATAAAGCTAGTTACTCCGCTGTTCTTCAACAAGTTACCCTTTTATTTCCCACCTGCCTTGTTGCAAGTTATCTTGATCATGACCTACTGACGTGAAGATCGGGCCAACTCCCGTACTGAAATAGTTCAGTACCTATCATCCTGCGTATGTTCTAGATTTCCTCAGAAACGATTGTAACACTGCTATGCCTAGTTAATAAAGCCTCTCTTTACTCGCAAAAAAGGCGTCAATTGTTGCAATATATATGTCCTAGTATGTTTCACTTTCTTTTTTTTTAAATCCCATGTTTATTTGGTTTGATTTGAGTTATATTATGTTTTCATGTATATTTTTTTTCTCAGATTTCAAATGAACTTTTGACTGAAATTGTCTTAAAAACTAATTAGCTTTCAGGATCATCGGTGTGCCCAAGTCAAAGAGGCTCAACATTTACAAATACAAGCAACAATAGCTTATTATTTGGTGCCAACGAATATTCGGACTTCTGAATATTTTGAACTGAAGCATCGAGTCAAGAAAAGCTGAAGGTGTTGTATACATGTCATCCCATGTGCTTTTTCTATCTTGACGATAGCCGGAAGTACGCATGAATCATCATAGGGTGAGCCCCCATGCAAGATAACTTATCTTTGTATATACGTTCTTCCATTCCATCGAGGAAAGCTAGCAGGAAGTACGTACTCCTGGAAGATGTGAAAATCATACTGGAAGAAACAAAATAAAAATTTTACAGAACAAAACATATATATAGTTTACACATGAAGTTTATCCTTTTATACATGATTTGTATCTTCCAAGAACTAATGTTAGGTTGCATCAATAAATAAAACAAATAATATGCACATGCCCACCTTTATATTAAAATGAGAGCATGCATGCAAGTCCAAACATGCACGCATGCATGCAACAGAACCGGTGGCATTGATCCCTCGTTTTGTCTGCATTTTAGTGGGGTATTTAATTTTTTACCATTATTATGGATGACACCATAATATATATCACTGACACATGAGTCATTGATATGATATTTTATATACCACCCATCCTGATAAAAAGTTAATTATTCCCATTTTAGGGGTTTTTAGCCCCACGTGAAACGTCTTTGCATGCATGCAAGATGACGAAGAAGCGGCAAAAGTCAACTGTGATCGTGCGGGGACCACGCAACCATCAATCAGAACTTCAAATCCCCGCATTAGGCTCTCCACTGCGTGGAGTGATGCCTTAAAAAATTGGGCTCCACAGTGAAGATTTTGGCATCATCACCCTTCGAAGGCCACAGCGTGGGAGGGATGGGGCATCACTATGGACGACCCCACATAATCTCCCACAACTAAAAAAACAGAGTACGGATATTTTTTTTTGTGCGACATTTGTTTAGGTTCATTTGTCTGTCCACGCCTACAGTCCCATAACATCTCCCGTATGCTGCGTCCTTTGATGCGATTCTCTTTGATTGAATATTGCCTGTCATATGATAGAGAAATTACAGCAAAATAGGAAGTAGAAAATTATTACGCTATTCATATACACATTGCATGTTTACATGCACCAGCATACATGGCAACGAGTCAAAGAAAAGAGAATTAACACAGAAAAAAGAGAATTGAGACAAAAGAAACATCTTTGTATTTCTAAAAACCTTGACAAATCTGCCTACATTTAATTACTTCCCCTCTTTGCATTTGCAAAAGGGACAGCTTTTTTCTCCTTTCATTTGGTTTCACGCTCACGTGTTCCATCGCCCTCACTTGCTGTTTCTTGCTGAAATTGCCCTTGGGTCTGTTCATTTTGAATCATTTCCCCATATTCTAATTAAACTATAAAATTTTGAATTAAGATACGAGGTAAGACATGCAAACAGATATTTCAAAACTACCTGTAGAGTCCAAAGAACTTAATAAATAAATCCTTCTGGAGGCAATACAAATTCTCTCTAATCTTTCATTTGGTGTAGTTAGTGTTATCATAGTACCCACATGTATTCATCGGAAATAAATCGTGGATAAAACGTGGACACTTTTTAGTGCGATATTCTAACATGGGTCCATCATCCTTCCAATATCCTTGAAGCAGATCACATAAAGGATGAGAGTCCCTCTATGAGATTGCTCACAAGGGACTCAAACTTATATGTGATCATGGTAATATTGAATTGATTTGCATCAAAAGCATCGGCAATGATAAACGGGGACATAGGTTTTAGTATGCATAGTGGAGGAAAACTCAACCTTGACTTTCGCAGCAGCTTTTCTGAGCCTTTGCAGTGCTAACTTGTCCTTACTCAGATAGTCAAGAGGTGCATCATAAAATTATGCACCACTAAGAAAAGTGTCACCATTGGTTGCCTTGATCTGAAAAATATGTCGAAATTAAGAATTACAACACCTAATTCAACATCTTGGAACATACACTCAAGTAGATACCTTATTCTACAATATATGTCTGTGTGGAATAGTCCTAAAGCCACACATATTTATACGGTAAGTATAACATACTTTGTTTTAAAATTTTATGAGAGATTTTTTAAGACACGCAGTATTATCCATGTGACAGGCACTAATATTTATATATATACTCGAACATGTGTGTACATGATTATATGGAGATGCAGCGGAACTTATTCATGAATTTATTGGCGCATGAAAGAAATGGATATCAGAGAATTCTTTCTGTCGATATAAAATATTATCTTAGCCATATCATGAAAAAGTCTATACAATAGAGTTTGTGAGCCTGCGACGCCGCGCTCTCTGTGACTGTGTTAATTTCACTAACTTTGCTTTTTGAATTAAATGGCACTTTAACATCGGTATTTAATTTAACAGTATTATTATCTTATCGTGCGATCCGTGTGTTTTTAGTACAAAAAATTTAATTGTCCCGTAGCAACGCACGGACACGCTACTCAGTATTAATATTAAATAAAAAACAAAGCCAGTGCTGATTCCTTCTCTTCCTTCCCGTAGTGCAGGCGCGCTCTCTCTCTTCCTTCCGTTAAAAAATAGAGATAGCACTGGTGCAACTACATTCACCGTTCCCCTCTTTTAATTTCCCGTGCTAGCATCGGTGTAGTTGCAGAGTGTGCTGAGTGATGCTTCATGCATCAGGCACCACTCTAACCACACGCCGTGGAAGGCCTTAAATGTCAACTCTCCCTGTGCTATCCACTTAGGGCACGTACAACGGGTCTCTTGACCCTGTCCCTTCATCGCTGTTTTTACAAAAATCCCCCTATCGAAGCTTGGAGACGGAGCCAGTGTCGCCTCGCAAGGCGACGGAGCTGGCCTGTGCTCCGATGCTGAGAAGACGACCCGAGCAGCGTTGTACGATGCCGTCTTCCCAAATCGACGGAGCGCAGATCCGGGGCGCTCGCGCGGGCGGGAGGGAGCCGTCGCGCCAAAATATTCTTCGGCGATGGTGCTCGAGATGTCCGCGCAAAGGCACGTCATCGGCAGCAGCGGCGGCGGCGGCAGTCCACACTATCGGTCGCAAAAAGCGGATCAGCGGCGGCCTGCTCGACCGCTCCCTCGGTCGCGTAGCGGCTTCACGTTGGGGGCGGATGCGGACGACCTCCAGCTGCTGCCGCACGAAGGATCGGAGGATCCCTGCAATGGGCATTGGCGGCGATGGCACCGCGTTCCCCGCTCCGGCATGCTCTTTGACCACGTCATCTCGGTCCCGGGCGCGGCAGCCAAGCTATCTCTGACCACGCCGTCGTGATACATGTATTTGTATTCTGAGTTGTGGCAGTTTCCTGACAGCACAGTGGTCTACTTTATTTCTCTGAGTTGCCATCTACTTGCTGAAACTGAGTCTTGTCTATAGATTTTTTCAGTTATCATATATTATGCCAACACATAGGAAACTCAAGAAGGATCTAATCGAGCACATATGGCAACGCTATGGAAACAAAGGAAAATAGATAAAAGACGTTGCATCTATATGAAATATAATTATTATATTGATGGTTTTTAAAAATATTGTAATCATGTTGCTCTTATTTATCCTTGATACATTTTCTATCAAATAGCCACATAATGGTATACAAAAAATTATTTATAGTTGATCCTAACTACATACAAAGCATTAAACAGTTTAGAGACCGACCCCCTGTCTGTGAGTTGTATGACCTGTATTTATACATGTCTGTATGATAGATTCGAGGCGCTAGAGCTGACACTTGTGTGCGGGAATCTTCCGTGGGCTTAGTGAGGATTTCTTTAACGTTGCGGACATAGAGTTTATTTGAAACTTCCACCCAAAATGTTTTACAATGGAAAAACTTATAACCTGTTATGATGTATATAACGGATCATCATGTTAATGTTTAACTTGTCATTAAATGATTTTATTTCCGCTGAAACTCTGATAACATGGTTATATTCCGCTGTTATAAACAATAAATATTATACTCTGATGTTGCATGGAAAGTGATGTAAGAAATAGCTAAAATGTTGTAAGCTTTATTATCTCATTTATGATCCTGTTGAAAAATATGGATTTTTGGGTTCTCCCATGGGGTGTGCTCGACAAAACTGTTTAAATTAGCTCACTCTTAAGGTGTTTAGTGTCTAATGGAAGACATGCACCTCCGCAAGTGAGTTATTTTAGGCGGTTCTGCCACACCCAGCACCAACCCTTCTCGGCCTCGTCCAGGTGGGCATCGCCCTAGGGGTGGCAGTGCCACCAGACAAGGGGTGGTGGTGTCACCCAGAACACCTCCCTCTCGGTATCCTCTGTCGGTCACCGCCACAGGGGTGGCGGTGCCCTCGTGGCAGCAACACAAGCCCGGCTACGCCTCCTTTTCTTTACCTTTTTCACCACCTTAGCAAATGTGTTAACACTCCAAGTGTTTCACTATTACATGCAAGTGTGTTAGCATTTTCACAAATATTTTTCAAAGGTTAATCACTTCTCACCGAATGTGCAATCACTAGTAGAGAAACGAGTTGTACTCCCAATTTTCAACACCCTTCAATCCCGGTTTTGGAACCGGGAGTACGAATCTGAGACTAAAGGGCCCCTCCTTCCCGAGACTAAAGGTCCACCTTTAGTCCCGGTTGGTAATACCAACCAGGGCTAAAGAGGCCTCCTGGTCTGGCCACGTGGGCTGACCCTTTAGTCCTGGTTGGTATTACCAACAGGGACTAAAGGTTTTATTTTTTTTTTCTTTTTTTTGTTTCTATTTTTAATTGATGATTCGTTTTGGTTTTCAAATAGATTTTCGAATACGCATTCTACGCTGCTAATAATATACGTATTCTACACGTTTGTAATGTTCGAACATTTTGTACAAACTAAAGTATGAAACTAACGTATATATTACATGCACATACATATATTGTACGTTATTTTATGTACATATAATATGTGTGTGTGTATATATATATATTACAAATAAAGTTTGCATTGTATATTCTATCATATCCTTGGGATAACAAATTCACTCTATCTGGTTTGACTTCCATGTTTCGTTCACGTCATTGTAGAACTCGTAGGTGGGGTTTAGGACCTGGTCATTAAGAAATCCTGCTATGGTCTCTCGAATTGCTTTCAGTTGGTCACGTCGTATGACTTTTTTCTTCAACCATAGAGTCTTCAATAAAAGTTAAAGGAAAAGTATATATATATATATATATATATATATATATATATATATATGTGTGTGTGTGTGTGTGTGTGTGTGTGTGTGTGTGTGTGTGTGTGTGTGTGTGTTGGTCACATGATTACTTATATATATGAGCAATAAAAGAAATTATGAATATATGAATATATTTATATAACGTACTTTGAGGTTCTCTCTAGGAGTTCTTTTTGAATGCGCCATGATGAACTCGCAAACATAGTATCCGCAGTAGTTGTTCCCCTGTTCTTGCCTCAGAACCCACTTTTACGAGAAAAAGATCCGATGAATTGAAAGCATGCATGTTGTTAATTGAATTATATATATATAAATGTAGCTAGTACTTACTTTGTGTGCGATTACATCCAGTGGCGCTTTGCAATGTTTCATGTGGTGTTCCTCAATGAAACTTTTCCAAACACTATGCCCAATAAAATAAAAAATTAATTTGGCTTTTAATAATTGTTGTAGTTAAGAGATCGGGGTATATATAGTTGCTAGAGAGACCAAATTACCCTTGAATAATATCTATCATGTCTTGGTACTCTGTTTGCTCTTTTTTTAACGAGTCTAAGATGCTCAACCGACTATTGGCCATATCGATGACCATCAATATCCAGTGATTGCTATATATGTTTTTATACACAAATATGATCGACATTAACTAGAGTCAACATATATATATGGGAGATAGCTTAGCTAGTAAGCAAATAATTAAACAAATGTCCATATAATCGACATTAATTATTTAACACTCACTTGAAGTTGTAGGGAAGAGTATGTCCTTGTTTTGTTGGTTCACTAAGAACCTCATAAGATTTTTCTCGAGTTCAGCTTTCCATTGAGGCGAGGGATCATGGTGTTTGAATACGACATTTGGATCAACGAAACCAACATCATTATCCTTTCTCTTTCAAAGTTCTGTCATCTCATATCTGCATATATAAAAATATAGTGTGAGGATATATAATTTATATATATACATGTAGCTTTATATATATACACTTTAATAGTAGAAAATAATCACACTTACAGACAATAGCAGTTAATGAGACTTTTGTCAAGAGAGTCCAGGTGGCATAGTTGGTGTAATTCTAAAAACTCGACATATATAATGTCATTGCCACGGAAGTAATGTTGGTTTCTAACTCTAACAGAAACAAAGTTCTCTCCCCATTCACACGCCGTCATGTACCACTTGTTTAGCAGGTACATTTGTGTACCCAGTTCACCTAAGGCCTCAGGGCTGTATAAACTCTTTCCATGTTCAAATTTCTTCCAAGGATCCACTTTCGGAGCAGATGGTCCTTCAGCGAGCACTTGGGCAAGGTCCAAACCAGTATCCTCGTAAAACCGAACTAGGTCCTCAAAATCGACGTCCGGTAAGTCTAAGTTTGAACCATATTCATTACGAATGACAAGAGGGGGGACTGATTGTTGCGATTGTTGTCCGAGTTGTGCAACACCTTTCCCTACTCTAGTCTTTTTCTGCGCCGCCTCAAATGACTTGGTGAGAGAGCGGTCGTAGTCTGATTTTGACCGAGTCTTTTGAGATTCCCGCTTTTTCTAGTCCACCTTCTTTCTTAGAAGATCTGGAGCTAGGTAGAAGTACGGTTTCTCTAGGTTCTCCCTCGCTTCTCGTTGCTTTCCTACTTTTTCGAAGAAACTTTTCACATCTTTTTGTACTGCATCCTTTAATTCCTTTTCACTTTTCTCATAAGACAGTTTTTGGGGAATAACTGGATTAGAGGAGGCTTTCTTCTTTGTCGGCTGGTGGGCCAACGGCTTCGTTTACAGGGTGAACCTCTTAGGAGCTGGCTGCTTCTTGATCATCAAGGGAGGCGGGGCAGCCATTGGAGACCTCCTTGGAGGCGTTGGAGACCTCCTTGGAGGTGGCAGCGGTGGAGACCTCCTTGGAGGCGTTGGAGACCTCCTTAGAGGTGGCGGCGGTGGCGGCATTGCATAATCATTGCTCGGAGCACTATGATGATCTGGAGATTGAATAATTGGACTTAGGTTGGCGGAGGCCCTGCTGTGTGATTACAAAAAAGAATAATTAGGTATAAGAAATTGTTATTATTAATCATGCATGTCAATAGAAAATTTGTGAAAAAATTGTTTCGTTCACTTTTGTCCGCACCTATTGTCTGGCAGTTGAGGAAGCGGCGGTGGACTAGAGACCTCGGTAATAATGATGTAGCGCTTGCACCATAGTATGAATGTCTTCTCTGCTTTTCCTAGAGTCTTCTCCCCATCACCTCCTGGAATGTCAAGAGCTAGATCACTAAAACCTTTGTTAACTCTATCCACTGAGACGCTAACATATCTAGGTAGTAATATTGCCCCATGGATTCTTAGTGTCTTGGTAGGATCTGGAGGAGAAAAAACACCGAGAGCCACCATGATTGTGGCATTCTCTTTTGGAATATGAAGCTCACATGATGTAAATGGTGCAGTGATGTTATCCACGGGGAAACATAGCATTGCGTCATCTTGATTTGGCAACTCCATGGAAGCGCAGCTGCTTTTCAACTGATCAGGGGGGCTAATATTAATGTTGATTCCTGGATCTAATGCTTGCCTTTGGGCACTCATTGCTATTTGCACTTGCTTTATGATTTCGTCCTACATTCTAGCTTGCATGTCTTTTTCGCGCTCCTGTGCTCGAAGCAACGCCTCCCGTGACTCACAAACCAATTCCTCCAACCTACTGATCCACGCTGCATCCTCATCCTTCCTTCTCTGCTGGCTTCTGTAGGTATCTCTATCGCCAGGGAAACCATGCTCCCAAGAAATGTTCCGTCCTAAACCTCTTGTTCGGCCACTATGTTCAGCGGTCCTAAGGGCATACGTCAGTTCATCCTTCTCTCTATTAGGCCTGAACACACCAATAGCTTTAGCTTGTAGAGCATAAGAAAATCTTTTTATTGCTCTTTCGAGTTTTGGGCCATGAACCAGCTTCCCGGTCTCTAGGTCCAGTCTTCCCCCATGAGCAAAAAACCAATTCTTTGCGCGTTTGGGCCAACTGAGTGATTCTGGTGTGATACCCTTGGCAAGAATGTCCGCTTCTATTTTTTCCCACTTGGGAATGTCAGTCGCGTAGCCACCTGATCCCATGCCATGGTGGTATACCTTCTGTCGGGCATTCTCTTGGTTCCTTCACACCCGTTCCTCACTGTCGGTGTTCCAGAACGGGGGGGTCCTCGACCGACTAGTGAATTTGTTCTGCGTGCTCTCGATTCCGGATGGTGATGCAAAGAGACACAAGGTTTATACTGGTTCGGGCAATCGGCGCCCTACGTCCAGTCTGAGAGATCGAACTTGTATTCCTTGCACCGGAGTGCTCGTAGTAGGGGGTTACAAGCTAAGGGAGAGAGGGAACTAGTCCCAGGTCTCGGTAGGGTGTCATGTGGGCCGTCTGAGATGTTGCTCTCAAGCGGTTGGAATGTGCGTGTGTGTGTGTGTTCCGGTGCCCCCCCTCCCTAAGTGGCCCAAGTCCTCTCCTTTTATAGTTGAAGGGAGGACGAGGTCAGTACATGTATCACTATGCGGTATCGTGCTAATAGGAGCGGCACGTCCGAACCCTGTGGCCTGATCCTGTTGCGGCGTGGTCGTAGGAGTGATTCGTCCTTGAAGTACGGGCGCGGCGTGGTTGTCCCCATCAGATCCTGTGCGTCGTGGGAGCCCCGGGAATGTCTCGGAGCGGACGTGGCGGCGAACGTGCAAGCCATGATGGACAGATTGTGCGCGAGGCTAAGGCCCGGTCGGTGCTGAGGCTTGTACTATGGTGGGGGGTCTCGGTAGGCACAAACCCCGAGATTGCCGAGGCCCCGATGTACAGTGCCGAGGCCTTGAGCGGGCGGCGGGTCATGGGTGCAGCGTTAGGACACAGTGGCCGGTAACCCCGGTCATACCCTGCCCCAGGCGCTGATCGTGGATACAGTGCTGGGACACAGTGGCCGGTAATCCCCGCCGTGCCCTGTCCCGGCCGGTATGGCGCTGATGCGACTTCAGGTCGCGTCGGCCATTCTGTGACATTGAGCCACTGTCCGGCTGAGATTGGAGGAGTGGTTGAAAGTATTAATGAGACGTGACTCGCTGTCGGGAGGGTCAGCCAAGGCGGGGGGTGACGGACCACGGATGAGCCGGCCTCGAGCGATACGGAGAATGAGGCCTCGTGCAAGACGGAGATCAGGCTCCTTGCCGAGGCCTCTCGCGAGAGGCCTCACGTGATACGGAGAATGCGCCTCCTGCCGAGGCCTTTCGTGGAGAGCCTCGGGCGAGGCGGAGGCGGTGTTTCCTGCCGAGGCCTTCCCGGGGGGGCCTCGCGCGAAGCGGAGTTGGCGTCAGGATGCCGAGGCCTCCTGCTCGAGGCTCAAAGCGAGGAGGGGGAGGACCCAGTGGGCTCGGTCACGGTGGAGGAGGGGCCCACAACTTACCTTCTTGCTTTTATTATTTTTAGATGAGACCTTGGCAACCCATTTGATGTTTTGCTGGGGGTACCCCATCCTAAGGTACCCGACAGTAGCCCCCGAGCCTCGGGGGGAGTGCGTGCACTCCCCCTGAGGGTTTGCCGAGGCTTGGTTTATACCTGCCCCGTAGGAATTGGGGTTTGTTTTTTTTTTGAGGTTCCGGTGGGTGCGCGCGAGCGCACCCGCCGAGTGTAGCCCCCGAGCCCCCGGAGGAGTGGAGTTACTTCTCCAGGGGCTTTCTTTATTTTTGTGTTTGAACGAGTAGTTCTTATTGCATTTGCTGAGCCTCCAAGCACAAGTTCGGGTTGCGGGGGTCTCGGTGAGGCTGTAGGAAGAAGCCCTCTAGCCTTCGCATGGAGCGAGAGGTTCGTCAGGGGTCCCCTGACTTTGGGTATGACCCTCACGCTTCCTTTCGTTTGGAAGGAGGGGTGGAATGTGCCAGGCTACCCTCGATGGGCACGAGCGTGGACACTTCTGGTGAGCTGTTAGCGGGTAGTCCGAGTGGAGGCCCGAGCCCCGTTTGCTGGGGGACGGCTAGTGGTCCAGAGACACACTCCAAGAGTACCAGGGGGTTTCTCTAGTGGGTGCCCCCGAGCCCCCGGAGGAGTGGAGTTACTCCTCCAGGGGCTTTCTTTATTTTCGTGTTTGAACGAGTAGTTCTTATTGCATTTGCTGAGCCTCCAAGCGCAAGTTCGGGTTGCGGGGGTCTCGGCGAGGCTGCAGGAAGAAGCCCTCTAGCCTCCGCATGGAGCGAGAGGTTCATCAGGGGTCCCTTGACTTTGGGTATGACCCTCATGCTTCCTTTCGTTCGGAAGGAGGGGTGGAATGTGCCAGGCTACCCTCGATGGGCACGAGCGTGGACACTTCCGGTGAGCTGTTAGTGGGTAGTCCGAGTGGAGGCCCGAGCCCCGTTCGCTGGGGGACGGCTAGTGGTCTAGAGATGCACTCCAAGAGTACCAGGGGGTTTCTCTAGTGGGTGCTGAGGCCGTTTGCGGGCCTCGGTGGCTCAGTGCCTCCCTATGGTGGGATCCCATTCGGATACTTCCCCGCCGATCTCGGACACGACTTAGGGCACCCCAAGCGACCGTTCGCTCAGGCCTAGGCCATTCGTAGGCTTGCCTCGCTGTCGTCCCTGACTCTATTGCCCTGGGGCGGCTGTCGAAACCTGTTGGAGGCCCAGCCTTCGAACCCCTGGACCGTAACGGGCTCGATGCCCTTTTTATCGTGTTTGTAGTGAAACTTCTAGCGCGGTTTCGGACTGTTCGTCTTTGTCTTGGGTGTTCTGGCCCTTTCATCTGATCTTCACATGTCCTTTTCGTTCGGACGGAGGGTTAGTTTACCGAGCCCATTCTGGTCTCGGCAAGGTTGCAGGAAAAGACCCTAGCCTCTGCGTGAGAGGGCCATCAGGAGTTCTCCTAACTTTTCATACGCCCCTCGCGCGTGAGGGTTTGTTTGCCGAGGCCCCTTTGGGCGCGAGCCCGGGTCGTGGGGTCTTGGCATATTTGCAGGAGGAGCCCCCTAGCCTCTGCATAGGGCGAGAAGGCCGTTAGGGGTTCCCCTGACTTTTTATGCGACCCTTGCGCTTCCTTTTCGCTCGGAAGGAGGGGTGGAATGTGCCTTGCTACCCTCGATGGGCACGAGCGGTGGCACTCCCGGTGAGCTGTTATTGGGTAGTCCGAGTGGAGGCCCGAACACCGTTCGTTAGGGGATGGCTAGCGGTCCAGAGACACACTCCAAGAGTACCAGCGGATTTCTCTAGTGGGTGCCGAGGCCGTTCGTTGGGCCTCGGTGGCTCGGTGCCTCCCTACGGTGGGATCCCATTCGGATACTTTCTTGCCGGTCTCGGACATGACTTTGGGTGTTCCAAGCATTTCGCTCGTTTGGGTCTCGGCCCCGTACAGGCTCGCCCGCAGTCGCCCCTAACTCTGTTATCCTAGGGCGGCTATCGAAACCCTTTGGGGTCCAGCCTTCGAACCCCTGGATCGTAATAGGCTCAGAGCCCGGTTCCTTCCTATGAAAGGAACAGGCCGCGGGAAATATCTTCCCTATCAGCTCGGCCGCGGGTGGCGCGCCTTTTGAGGTGGTTTCGTGGGGAGGTGAACCGACGCCTGCTGCCGTAGTGGCCGAGCGCGATGTGATGGACGGGACGTAACTGTCCTCGCATTTAATGCGGGAGACGTGGGCGCGTGGGTCGTCGAAATCGGCTCGTGGTTAACCGCGCCGGATGGGGAAAACCTCCCCGATTTCATCGCCCATTCGTTTCACCTCCTCCCTACATAAATACCCGAAGAGTCTCGTCCCTCCTTGTCTTACCTTGCCTGCCACCTCCGTCGAGCCATCGCCAGAGCAGCGGGTGCCGGGGAGAAGAGGGGAGAAGAGCGAGCCTAGGGAGAAAGCGAGAAAAAAGCGAGAGCGTGGAGGGAGAGAGAAGGACTTACCGCCGCGTCCGATTCCTCCATCATACTCATGGCCGGCAACATTGTCGTTGTCGAGGCAGACCCTTGGGACCCGTCGGACGTCACCGAGGAGATGCTCCAGTCGCTTGTCGACGGTGGACTCCTCCGCCCGGTGACAGACCTTAGCAGGCCGGAGTGGATTGCTCCGTATGGCGAGCTGGAGCCGAGGCCCCACGACGGCTACGTCGTGAGCTTCGTCTCCTTCCATGAGCGCGGCCTCGGCGTTCCGGCAGACCGGTTCATGCGGGCGCTCCCGCACTACTACGGCGTGGAGCTCCACAATTTTAATCCCAACTCCATCGCTCAGGCGGCTATCTTCGTTGCCGTCTACGAGCGGTATTTGGGGATCGCTCCCCATTGGGATTTGTGGCTCCACCTGTTCCGAGCGGGGCATACTACCAAGCCGACGGGCACGTCGGG